>NC_041390.1:61561442-61685411 GCF_002162155.2 Triticum dicoccoides | reverse complement strand
GAGCGGTGGCGTTGCCTCTGGATGAACAGGACCCCGTGGTGTGGTGGAGGGCTAGATGAACAGTAGACGGTGGAGGGGTGCCCGTGGAGGGGTGGTTGAACAGGACCCCATGGTGTGGAGGGCTGGATGAACAGTAGACAGTGGAGGGGTGCTTGAACAGTAGCCGGTGGAGTAGCGCGCGGTGGAGGCTGGATGAACAGGAGCTCGTGGAGGCTGGAGGAGGTCGACGGTGGAGATGAACAGTATCCCATGGAGTCCCGTTTTGCGGTACGCCACACCCCTCCCGATGAACAGGACCCCCGTTTCGACCGTAGGAGGTCCGTTTCGTCCATTTTGCGGTACGCCAAACCCATCCCGATCAACAGGACCCCCGTTTCGACCGTAGGAGGTCCGTTTCCTCCGTTTTGCGGTACTCCACACCCCTCCGGATCAACAGGACCCCCGTTTCAACCATAGGAGGTCCGTTTCCTCCGTTCTGCGGTATGCCAGGCCTCGTTTCCATCGCCTGTTCCGTCTAAGCCCTCCCGATGAACACGACCACGCATTCCGTTCCGACCCAGCCGGTTGGCTCCCACGCGTTTTGTTGCCTCCGATGAACACGACGCATTCCGTTGCCTCCCCATGAACACGATGCATTCCGTTGCCTCCCCATGAACACGACGCATTCCGTTGCCTCCCCATGAACACAACGACGACGCTGTTTCTCTGTTCCGACCCAACCATGTACATGAGCCCTGGTCGTACGTATGCGCGAGTAGGCGTTCGAGACCCCGCCCATATGTACACATACATGGCCATATTTTCTTTCTTGCACCCTGGCCGCCGTACGTACGTGTACATGCTACGTGCGCGCCTCTACTACGACACGTGCGCGCCTCTACTACGACACGTCCGCGCCTCTACATCGACCAGTATGTACGTACATGTTCGTGACCAGAATGACAACGCTACGTACACTTTGACCAGGTGGTCCCGACTGTCAGGCACTTCCTTGCGTGCGAAGATGTAGCTGGTGGGTCCCAGCAGTCAGGGGGGCGAATCGTTTTGTTTTTTTTTGCCCGGACGCACTTCCTTGCGTGCGAAGGTGTAGCTGGTGGGTCCTAGCAGTCAGGGGGAAATGTTTTTTTTCGCGAAATACGGTGGCCCGTCTGGTGGGTCCCCGCTGTCAGGTGGAGGAATAATTATTTTGCATGTAATAAGGAGGCACTTCCTTGCTGCGGCCGTGGACCCAGCTGTCAGCCTCTCCACGTACAGTCCATGTCCGATGGAAGCCATTCCTTGACCACATTGACCACGCCGCGCCAAGAGCACCAAGGCGGTGGACGACGGTGAGGCCTAGGAAGGGGACGACGCGGAGCCGGGGAAGACGCGGCAGTGGATGCCCACGCGTAGAGGAGTACGAGGGTTCACTGGTTTGCTGCGGTGTGAGGCTGTTGTCGTCGCAGAATAACAGGGGGTGTGGGTGAGTAGAGGGATGGCCTAGCCAGCGGTGGGAGTAGTAGGGGGCGGTGAGGCCTCCGTCGCATCGCAGTCGGCCACGGGAGGCAGGAGCACGAGGCACGACCGGTGCTGGTTTGGGCGGCTGGAGCAAGAAGACCAGAGGTTGAAGAAGCACTACGGCCGTTGGATGGACATCGTACAGTCACTGGAGCTAGAATCGTGCATATTAACTAAGTTGACAAAGCCCTCTATCCCCGTCAACTTAGTAGGCCCACAAGTCAGCCTGCCACTATACTGGGTCCCAGCTAACAGGGGGAGTATTCATTTTTTTGTGCGTAATAGGGAGGCACTTACTTGCGTGCGAAGATATAGCTGGTGGGTCCGAGCTGTTAGCAGCGGTATCGTTTTTTTCGCGAAATATAGAGGCCCTTTCGGTGGGTCCCTGATGTCAGGTGGAGGAATCATTATTTTGCGCGTAATAAGGAGGCATTTCCTTGCGTGCGGCCGTGGACCCAGCTGTCGGTCTCTCCACGTACAGTCCACTTCAGATGCATGTCGGTCGTTGACCACGTTGACCAGGCCGCGCCGAGAGCACCAGGGCGGTGGACGACGGCGAGGCCTAGGAAGGGAACGACATGGAGGCAGGGAAGACTCGGCAGTTGTTTCCCATGCGGAGGGGAGTACGACTGTACGAGGGTTTACTTGTTCATCTGCCGTCACCGGAGAATAACAGCAGGTGTGGGTGAGTAGAGGGACGGCTAGGCTAGTGATGGGAGTACGGTGGGGCGGTGAGGCCTGCGCGGCAGCAGAGCTGGCCGCGAGGAGGAGGGAGCAGGCAGTCCTGCTGGAGCTTGTTTGAGCGGCTGGAGCAGGAAGAGCAGAGATTGAAGAAGCACGACGGCTGTTGGATGGCCATCCAACAGTCACTGCTTGTGCGTCAACCTTTTTTTAGGAAAGCCTCAAATCTGTGGAAAACAGCATACAGCCCATCTGCCATTATTTCTAATAATTTACAGCCCATTTTCTAATTATTAAGGTTTTTTTGGAGCCCATATTCTTTTTGTTAGCATTACAGCGCATATTGTGGCGACGGTTAAAAAATTATACGAAATTTTGCATATTTCGGTGCGGTCTGAATTGTTTTTAACCCCGAAATTTTGACTCACATTCAAACTAATTTTAAAAATAAATGTATATCAATATAAAATCCCACAAATTCTCCACGCATAAAAATTAATGTAATTTAAAATCTCGAAATGAAAAAAAAGATATTTGAAACTAATTGCCGGTTTGATGTGTTTTAAAAATGTACAGCCCATTTCTCATTACTGATGGGCCATTTTCTCGGCCAGCCGAATGAAAGCTCTCCTCGTCTTGAAAGATTTGCAGCCCAACAGGCCTGGCAAATTGACTTACTTGGCAAATCACAAAAAAACTAGGTTGTGGCCGTGGACCCAGCTGTCAGCCTCTCCACGTACAGTACTCTTCCGATGGAATGTCGTTGACCACGTTGACCACGCCGCACCGAGAGCACCAAGACGGTGGACATCGAGGCCTAGGAATGGGACGACGCAGAGCCGGGGAAGACGCGGCAGTGGATGCCCACGCGGAGAGGAGTACGAGGGTTCACTGGTTCAGCTACGGTGTGAGGCTGCCGTCGTCGCATGGCCTGGCTAGCGGTGGGAGTAGTAGGGGGCGATGAGGCCTCAACGGCAGCACAACCGGCCACTGGAGGCAGGAGCAGGCGGTCTCCCCGGCGCTGGTTTGGGCGGCTGGTGCAAGAAGAGCAGCGATTGAAGAAGCAGCAGGACCGTTCGATTCAAATCCAATGATTACTGCTGCTAGAATCGTTTGTTGACTAAGTTGACAAGCCCTACGTACGCGTCAACTTAGTAGGCCCACAGGTCAGCCTCCCAACCGGTGCGCCCTAGATGTCAGTGGGAGGAATCATTTTTCGCGTAATAAGGAGGCAGTTGATTGCGTGCGGCCAGGCCAGCGGAGGGAGTAGGGTGGGCCGGGGAAGCCTGCGCGGCATCACAGCGGGCCACAAGAGGAGGGAGCAGGCAGTCCCGCCGGCGCTAGTTTAGGCGGCTGGAGCAGGAAGATCAGAGATTGAAGAAGCACGTCGACCGTTGGATGGACATCCAACAGTCGCTGCTACTAGAATCGTGTGTTCACTGACAAAGCCTTGCGTAAACAAGTCAGCCTCGAAATCTGTGGCGTGTATAGCCCATTTGCTATTATTTTTATAATTTTTACTCATTTTCTAATTCATATGGAATTTATTGCAGCCTGTTTTCCATTTTTAGAATTGCTGGCCATTTTCTGGTCAGTACCAGGGTCAAAAAATTAACTAAATATGTGGGAAATTTTGAAAATTCGCAAATTTTTGCTGGGGTATGAAATATTCTTAATCCAAAAATTAATAGCCATACTAAAACAAATTTAAAAATAAATTAGTACTATGTCATGTTAAATCCAATGAAATACGTATAAGATATCAGTGAAGAACAAAAACAAAAAAAGAAACTTGTATCCCATTTGCTATAATTTTTTTGGAATTTTCAACCCCTTTTGATATTACTTTTAACAAACATTGACCATACTCTTAAGCCAGGCCGGAATGCATCCCTCCTCATCTTGAAAGATTTGCAGCCCAATAATTCGGAGAAAACAAATAGGCCTAGCTTGGGTATTCTTCAAAAAGAAATACTGGGCTACCTATTTTCCCAAAGAACTGGTGCATGAGCATTTAGCTTTATTATTTATTTATTTACTTATTTATGTTTAGGGGACCATGAGCATGTAGCTGGACCGGATTCATGTGAGAGCCTCCCTTCCAGTTAATTATGGGCTTCTCTATTGGGCCTTCATCAGTGGGCTGCATATTATCAAAAAGTGGAAAATGTGTTCCGTATGAAAAATAGTATGCGCTACGTACGGTACGGGACACTAAAGGAAAGAACCGTGCAACGGCTTCCAAAACATTGTGTTTGTCATTCTAACAACACATTTATTCAACCAACAGATGAAATATACTACTGATTGTACATTAAAAATAGCAGCAGCAACCAGGGCTGGGGGTGCAACAGAAGCAGTAAGCAGGCCAGAAGAGTGAAGACGCAGCTCTCTCTTCCAAACCAAACATCAGCCATCATTACAAAAGGGCTACCAAAAAAGAAAAAGTGTATGCAACAAACTAAATAAAGATCCTACTACACCAAGTGTACGCACCTAACTAACTGGCTCAGTTAGACGTTACTATTTATTAAGCTGTGGAGATTGGCTGACGGCTTGAACCAGATGGGTGCCTGACGGGGGAAACTCCAGCCAGCAGGTCGAAGTCTGATACTTGCAACTCTCTCTCCTACTTTGGGCTGTAGAGCATGGCGGCACATATCAGGGTATGGTGCATGCAGAGACACATGGTACGCTGTGTACACACAATTTTGCCTGATGAACGAAACCGCGCTGCCATCATGATCCTTGCCGTCGGTTATCTCCTGGTTAATCGGATAATTCAGTCCGACAAACAAAGAGCGTGTACCAAGGCTACTTACCAGCCTCCAGTCAAAAATTCCTGAAGGCCCAGAGAAGCTGGGATCCTGCTCAAAGACCTTGCAGTGACTGTGATTGTATTCCGCGAAACAACACATTCGGTACGTGCGAACGATCATCAATCTTTCGCCATCGTCTGATCAAGCCAGGAACCACCTGCAACTGCCATGCCGCTTTTCTTTGAAAGGTTCTGGGATTAGGAAGGGTAGGGACACCAGGCGTCCTACAACATCATATCAAGTTGGAGTCAAATAAAAAAGGGCTCTTGATTTACTCAATCTTAAGAACAACATGTTATGAGCATGAATATTTTTTCAGCAAATGTTGACAGTAATATAAGCAAGCCATCATGATATCATAGGAAAGTAACATACTGCTGTAATAGCCGTTTGTAGCAATGACTGGAGTAGGCCAGCAATACGTCCAACCATAGAAGGAGTCGACAGCGTAAATGAAGCCCTTGTGTTCAATGGCATCAGAGAACCATGGAGGATGTATGATCCTGCGATGGACGTGCAGATTTATCCACTTACCGTAGTGACCTGTCAGATAGGCGAGACCGCGGTTGAAGAACGCAATTAGCCTGAAGTCTTTATAATTCAAAGATTTGTGGGCACTTTGCAGATTACAACCTTGAGCAAATCAAACTTGGTATCATGTTGGCTATTGTAAGATTCCGAGTATTCTAGGCCGCGGTGCCAAAGCAGTGTAGTGTTAATCGAAGGAAGGGGGATCAATCGCCGGGTGTAGACCTCCACGAGCATCCAGCTGCCGCGACCGTCGACGAGCACCATCCAAGACGTGTTCATGCTGACCCATTACATACCGTAAATGTAGTTGAGGCTGACGGGGATCGGATCGCAGTCAAGGGGGTTGATGCTCGCCACCCTACAATTGTTATGCTGCGTGACACGCTATTTCTGAAGATCAAGCGGCATTAGCAAGCAAGGAGCTGGCTTAAAAAGCTCCGGCCTGAGGGCTTTGAGTAAACGGTACAGCACCGACGAGCACGCGGCGAGCGGCATGGTACTGAGATTGTCCACACACGAAACAATGAGCTTGATTACCTCTATGGGGAGCGAATTCCAGCCACTCTTTCGGCGGACGCTGCTCGGTTCTGCCATTGTTAGTGCTTGGGTTTCGGACGAGGGGGAGGCGCCTTAGCGGGGATAGAAGATTGGACAAGATTATGTGCGGACAAAGATGGAGAAGCGAATTTGTGCTGCAGGAAGTGGACAGGTGATGATGACTACAACACGCCGCTTGACTTACGAGACACATACCAGCAGCGTAGGGTCATGTCGATACCAGACAACTTGCTTGAGTGATCACAGTACTGGTACTCCCTACAGTGCTATGCCCTAACTTGCTTGAGTAGAGTAGTAGAGTAGGACTCTGCTCTACTACTAGCACCGGAGGAGTAGTATATTCTAATCTAAAATAGTTACAAACTTCAATGCCCGAGCGTGGAATGACTACGAACCGTGCTCAAAGACCGTGTCTATGTGGTGTTTGGACATGGGCGACAACCTCAACGCCAACGGTGCTGCTCCCGTTGCACCGTATGTGTTTCTGTCCTTCCTGTTTGAAATCGTGGTAGAATTCATGATTTATTTTGTGCTTATTCGGATTAAATCTCGTAGTAACTTGCTCATATATTCAACTGGCGCAATGTCCCCTACAGCCATTCCCGTTTCATGGACGGCCTGGTCGATGCCTCCAAGGAGCCCTTCGTCCACTGCTATGAGTGCCCGATGCCGTTTTGTGGCTTGCCGGCGGACATGGTGCATCACCTCACGGATGCGTGCAGCGGTCACTTCTGGCCCTTGGCGGAGAATATCAAGTACAAGATGTGCTACCCGTTCACCATGCCGGAGTCGCTGGAGGATCGATGTGAGAGGGAGGGGGAGGAGATAGCGATGAACATGAATGTGAGGGGGAGGAGATAGAGATGTCATGGGAGGCGCAATATTTATAGCGAGAAATGGCACACCTATGTAAGATATGGACTGAGCTGCACTGACTTAACTGCAGGTCTAGTTGCGTCACTTACATGTGGGCCAGACCCCTGTTGGGCCCATATGTCAGTGACCCAATGCACCTGCAGTTAAGTAACAGCTACGTGGGCATATTTGTTGGAGTAAATTACGGGGGAGCGAAGGGGTGGAAATATTGCTGGTCACGATGGATTGGATGAGCGTGGGGGAAGGAGAGCCATGCATGCAGATTTTTTCACACGGGATGGAGTGGTGGGACCGCCGAAGGGAGAAGGAGAGTTTGGCAGGCATATTGTTTCCACACATGGAGAGGAAAAGATTTGGAGACGAACGGGCTTCCTGCAGGTATGGGGAACGGTGCATAATAAGTCATCTTGCATGCCGGGCTAGGTATAGTCTCAAGTCATTAAAAACATACACGCCCCACACATGTTCATATTTCAAGGTGCACTAAATTATTGCATGCGATGATTAAGGCTGGCCATAATGGTGGTATCTTAGCTGGTATCATGCACACGGGAATAGCAAACATGCTGATGTGGCAAAGAATTAAAGAAGAGAGGGGGTTAGAGTAACTAGTGTTCATGCATGCATTGGTAAACACATTTTTTTGTGAAGAACGACGGCACTAGTTGAGTACTTTTGCAGACTTCAAAAACTATTCCACCGCCTCTACTATCTTGCTAAGAGTAAGTGAAATTTTTGAATCGAGCCCTTTAAACTAGAAGGAAGGTAGTGGTACTCTAATAGCTAACCTTGCTGTGATGACAAGATAGGACATGGCACGCACCTGGACGGAGGAACTAGTCTGCATTGTGCATTTAAGTTTTGTCTGAAGTCAATGTACCTCTACTTTCACCAGACTTATAGAAATATGTGTCAACATTCACAATGTCAAATCAATATTTTTACGCTCATTACAAAACGTAGTTCTTATACTCATTATAATCAGTATTGTAGATATTGATATTTTTAGTGTAAATTTGGTCGTGGGATTTCATTGATGCCTGTCAAAGCATGGAGGAAGTGGAGCTTAGGGCTTGCATTGCCGGGCTCTACATAGGTATTTCTCTTCATAATCCTATAATTTTAGAGACTGATTGCGCTTTTGTGGTAGCGTCTCTTGCATCGGGGGACCATGACAGGTCTGCCATGCGTGACCAAGCGTTGAGCATCTCGAAGTTGATCAACAATCTTCAATTGTCAAAGATTAGTCGTTCGGCCAATAAGGTGGCACACTTAATCGCTAAGTATAGCTTTGACAATAGATTAGATGGTATTCTTGTAAATAACGTACCGCCCTGTGTGGTGAATATTGTATCGAATGAGTGTACTGGTGTGGCTGGTTAATTAATATAAGGTGGTGTTCAAAAAAGTATAAATTTGGTCAAACACTTTGCAAACGGTTGACGGGAGTAAAAAGGATCAAAGGGAGTATCATGCATGCGGAGTAGGCAAAAAAAATTGCTTGTCTAAAAAAGGCAAAAAAATTGCTCATTTATAGCCGGTCGAAGTCTCAAAGGGCGCGATCGCGCGAGGGAGCCGAAGGTTGTGGGAGGCGCGACGTTTGATAGAATTAAGTGAAGTTACATCCACGCGCCGGCATGGCGTGCGAACAGGCAGAAGCTATACCGTCAGGCCTACGATATGGGTCTAGTAGACATGACATCTAGTGGGTCCCGCATAGTTCTCAAGAACTCTTTGGGGACTTGCAGCCGTTTATCCACCGGGCAAGCCAGCAACCCCACGCCGTTCGCATGCCCTACTCATCCCCGTCTTCTACCTAACAACAGTTCGCTCCCAATCGTCCCATCCTTTCACATTAGTTCGCTCCCAGTTTTTTTTGCGGGGTACAATAGTTCAACTTCTCCTAACCCTCCTCCAAAATCCATGGCCTCCCAAATCTCCATGGTCGCCGCTGAGTACCAGGTTAGATCCATCACCAGTGATCAATTCATCGTCATCTACACATGTGGATCCGAGACAGTGAAAGCATGGCTTGCTCGCTTCCTACGCATGTTCAACAGTTCAACGGATGAGTGGGTCGTTGGGCTAGATGTTGAGTACACCACAGTTCTGGGACGAGAGAAGGATCTAAAGGACGAAGAGAGGAAGAAGCTTGCTGTGATCCAGGTTTGCGTACATAACGTTTGCTTGGTCTACCACATATGCCATGCCGACGTTGAGTGCCAGGATTTTAAGAACTTCCTCAAGGACAAAAGAGTGAAATTCGTTACTGTAGGCTTTAAGAACGACAGGGGTGTCCTGCGTCAGATAGGTCTCGTTGTAGGCTAGCCCTTCAATCTCAAGAACGCAAGCCTGGTGTCCTCCTCTCAACCTTCAATGCTGACCCTGGCAGCAGCCATGATTGATCCTTCATACGCTAAACTGAAGAAACCTCATCACGAGTTCCATCATGCATGGGAGTCGAAGACATTAGATGAAGATCACATCATGTACGCAGCAATGGATGCCTACCTTTGTTTAAATATCTACAAGGGTTGGATGAAGAAGCAGAGCCCAGTGTCCGGTTCAAGCAAAGAAGCGCCAGCGAAGGGGAAGAGGAAGAGGGACAAGGACGAAGTCGAGGACGTGGACTCGGACTCCGAGTAGATGGCAGTGCCGTCGCTCATGCTAGTTCTACTATAGTGTCAAGCGGACTAGTTGCTTAGTTTATTTTCAAGGATGTGTTATGCTGAGGCCCCAGCAGAACTATGTTTATGTTCTTTCTCGTAATTTGAACTCTTTAGTACGTACAGTAGTACTAGTACTATGTCTTACTGATGTTCTTCTTGCAGGTGGTACTACTGCTTGTATATTCATGTTGTTGGAAATATGCCCTAGAGGCAATAATAAAATGGTTATTATTATATTTCTTTGTTCATGATAATTGTCTATTGTTCATGCTATAATTGTGTTATCCGGAAATCGTAATACATGTGTGAATACATAGACCACAACACGTCCCTAGTGAGCCTCTAGTTGAGTAGCTCGTTGATCAAAAGATAGTCATGGTTTCCTGACTATGGACATTAGATGTCATTGATAACGGGATCACATCATTAGGAGAATGATGTGATGGACAAGACCCAATCCTAAGCTTAGCTCAAAGATCGTGTAGTTCGTTTGCTGTAGCTTTTCTGAATGTCAAGTATCATTTCCTTAGACCATGAGATTGTGCAACTCCTGGATACCGTAGGAGTGCCTTGGGTGTGCCAAACGTCACAACGTAATTGGGTGACTATAAAGGTACACTACAGGTATCTTCGAAAGTGTCTGTTGGGTTGGCACGAATCGAGACTGGGATTTGTCACTCCGTATGACGGAGAGGTATCTCTGGGCCCACTCGGTAATGCATCATCATAATGAGCTCAATGTGATCAAGTGGTTGATCACAGGATCATGCATTACGGTATGAGTAAAGTGACTTCCCGGTAACGAGACTGAACAAGGTATTGGGATACTGACGATCGAGTCTCGGGCAAGTAACGTACTGATTGACAAAGGGAATTGTATACAGATTGATTGAATCCTCGACATCGTGGTTCATCCGATGAGATCATCGTGGAGCATGTGGGAGCCAACATGGGTATCCAGATCCCGCTGTTGGTTATTGACCGGAGAGTCGTCTCGGTCATGTCTGCATGTCTCCCGAACCCGTAGGGTCTACACACTTAAGGTTCGGTGACGCTGGGGTTGTTAGGAGGACTTGTATGTGATTACCGAATGTTGTTCGGAGTCCCGAATGAGATCCCGGACGTCACGAGGAGTTCCGGAATGGTCCGGAGGTAAAGATTTATATATGGGAAGTTGTCATACGGTCGCCGGAAAGGTTCAGGGTCATATCGGTATTGTACCGGGGCCACCGGAGGGGTTCTGGGGGTCCACCGGGAGGGGCCACCTCTTCCGGAGGGCCTTATGGGCTGTATGGAGAAGGGAACCAGCCCAAGTGGGCTGGGGCGCCACACCCCCCTAGGGCCCATACGCCTAGGGTTGGGGGAAACCCTAAGGGGGGCGCCCCCTTGCTTTGGGGGGCAAGCCCCCCTCCCCTTGGCCGCCGCCCCCCTCTAGATCTCATCTAGAGGGGGCCGGCCCCCTTCCCCCTTCCCCTATAAATAGAGGGGTGAGGGGAGGGCTACATACAACATCCAAGGCGCAGCCCCTCCCCTCCCCAACACCTCTCCTCCCCTTGGGTCAGGCGAAGCCCTGCCGGAGTACTGCAGCTTCACCACCACCACGCCGTCGTACTGCTGTTGGAGCCCTCTTCCTCAACCTCTCCCTCCTCCTTGCTGGATCAAGGCGCGAGAGACGTCCTCGCTCAGTACGTGTGTTGAACACGGAATTGTCGTCCGTTCGGCGCTAGGATCTTCGGTGATTTGGATCACAACGAGTACGACTCCATCAACCCCGTTCTCTTGAATGCTTCCGCTCGTGATCTACAAGGGTATGTAGATGCACTCCTCTCTCCCTCATTGCTAGATGACTCCATAGATTGATCTTGGTGATGCATAGAAAATTTTAAAATTCTGCTACGTTCCCCAACACGTGTTCCTACTGTACTTAATACGTTCGTACTAGTAGTATAATTTGGGTCAGTCGATTTGTGAAAGAAGTTCGACGGAGCGAAGCAAGAAGACGGCAGAAGAGGTGGAAGAAGCCCTTCTAGCCATCCATGTTGCATCAAACGGCTCACATGAGTCGACTGACCCAAATTGCTCCTTCAGATTGCAGGATCCACGTGGCATTCAAGGTCTCGCAGGTAGATTCCGCGTCCGCACCCGGTTTGCGAGCTCGACGCGCATGCGACCGGCTTCTGCCGCGACAGCCACCATGCGCGCCTCCTCCGCGCGGCCAGAGACGACAATGACACGGTAGTTCCTCCTTGCCGGCGTGCTGGAGCACGCGCTCGTCCTCCTCTTTGTACGGTGCGTGCATAGACGCGGCTCCACCAGCTGCTCGTGTGCTTCGCAGTGCGGCGGCATCGCAAGGAGGGACTGCAGATGACGTGAGCGGGCGAGCCTTCGGCTTCATGGCACAGGGATGGCGGCGACACAGCGGTGATGGGCGAGAAATTGTTGGCCGGAGTAGGCGGGCGCCGGCATGCGCAACGACGGCGGCGGCATATTGATGAGTGTGCGTGTGGGAGCTTACTTTAGTTTTATATATATAAGGTTGGTCAAACTTAAAAGAAAACCATACTAGTACACATAAACATACCACTATAAAATAAAAAGAGGGCGGAGAACCAAGCAATCTTCACCGTCAGTACATTAAATCTAACGACTCATGATTCTCGTGTGTTTAACACCAAGCCATCGTGTTTTAGTGCCCGCAAATACCTTGGTCCACCATGCTAATAAAATCCCCCCATGATCTGTATGCCCCAACCGCGGCACGCCCATTATCTCGCTCCCGACCACGCCGACGCACGCACCCCCTCCCCTTTCCGTCGCCTGCCCCCGCCTCCCCCCACACGCCCCTACCCTACGCTGCCGCCCCTCATCCTCGACGGCGAGAGGCACGCGGGAGCTGCTGCCACCGACAGGGACATGGACCTATGCGGGCCAACCGCCGGCGGAGAGCTCCGCGACACCACGCCATGGGCTCAGGCGTACGAGGCCGGCCGCGCCTGAGCCCGCGGCGAGCTCTCCGCCGGCCGCACCACCTCGCCTTGCCTCTCCCCGAAGCCACCGTCCAGACACCAAGTCAAGGCGTCTACTATGTATCCTTGGCTGCTATCTCGCCTGCGAGCTTCCTCCATCTGAAGGCCTACGAGCTTCCTCCATTTGAAGGTGAGGAATATCGATTACTCCTCCGAATTCATTGTTTCTTGTTGTTAAATTGCCCCTTTTCCTTGTTTAGTCATGGTACTTTCCTGCTTGTGATAATTCGACAGTGTTTTTGGCGAGGATATGAGATCCCTCCTTCTCCTTCCAATCTGTCAAATTGATTTTCTGTAGCTTTTGTTGATCTTCTATTTGTTCCAACTAAATTTGTCATTCCATTTCCTAATCCAATTCCTTTGCAGGAACCTGATCCTGATGATGACCAGAGAAGGATGTATGTGAGAGGTACCGGTGTTAGCTCATAAGTATATCAGAAGATAAGCATCCATTGTATAATTATTCAGTTATACTGTTAATCCATGCCTCAACAATTGACTAGATAAAACGAGAGGATGAACATTGGACTTTCCTCATGATTGGGTTCCTGGGAGGAGCATTAGGCAATCGACCAATCCACCTGTCATCATGACAAAAGCTAAAAAGTGAATGTTGTTAAATTGGTTAAAATCAAACCACTGAGGTTTGCATCGAATGTTGTTAAATTGGTTTCGTCAACCATCCAACTTGTACCCAAAGGATGTCATTTTTTTAGGTTAGTTGACTAACCCCTCTTTTTATAATGGTCCAGCAAATTAAGAGGAAAGAGGGAAAAATGTATGACACAAGAAGAGATACTTTTAGAAGCAGCTGAAACAGGTATCATTTGTTTCTCTTTTTAACTTTACACAAAGGATTTTTTGTGAAGAAATGATTTAAATGTGCCAGTGTTGATTAAATATTTGTTATTATCTTTAGCTATATTTTGAGAGATCATGAACATGAGAAGGAAGTGAAGAAAATGTTTATTGTTCAGAAAGATGTTTTTGGGGATTCTACTATTATATTCTTCTCAATTCTTGAGAAATGGTAACTTCTCCATACCTAAATAGTGAATTTAGCAGCTATTCTCTTTGTACTTATCAGCCAGTGAATTAGGGGAATCGCATCTTGAATTTACTAATGGGGCATCATTTTGTTCCTGCCGTCTACATTGATGTTTTCTCTGCTAAAGTGAGAACCAACTTTCCAAGTTCAAGTCAGATGACACGGAGAGGGGGAGAAGTTTATGATGGTTCTTCATGTATGTGCCATTTAGGTTATATTTGAAAATACTTTCCAATGTTGTTTTGAATGTAGTGAACTACCGATTAACTATTTCATTGGCAGATGAATACTTATGATTGCCATTTTTGTGGATTTGGATACTTACCATTGCCTTTTGTTGAGGATTTTGTAATCCTATTCGTCAACATAATGGGTTAGTTGTCTACCTGAGATAGGTTTTGCTAAATATTTGCGCATGTTTGCTGACAGTAAGGTCACCACATATATGACATTAAGGTAACAGAAGTAGTGCCCTTCTATTTCTACTCTTACTCACACTATCCTATTGCATTGGAACGAATTTACCATTTTGAATATTTGGTGTATGCTATGTAAAATAGGAAGCATGGTAGCCACGTACTCTTGTTTCTATTCTAAAATCCTACCATAAAGAAGCTCTCTTTTGGATGAAGAACAAAGTAATCCCTGTTTGAGTGCCTATATTGTTGCAGACAATATGTGATTTTCTGTGCTATTATTTGTGTAATTTTAAAAGAATGTGATAATGGTCAGTGCTAATCACATTTCTTTAAAAATTTTAGCATGGTTCTTGACATCTACATTGATGTTTTCTCTGGTAAAGTGACAACCAACTTTCCAAGTTCAAGTCAGATGACACGAAGAGGGGTTAGAAGATTATGATGGTTCTTCATGTATGTGCCATTTAGGTTATATTTGAAAATACTTCCAATGTTGTTTTCAATGTAGTGAACTATTGTAACTATTTCATTGGCAGATGAATACTTATGATTGCCTTTTTTGTGGATTTTGGATACTTATGATTGCCTTTTGTTGAGGATTTTGTAATCCTGTTCGTCAACATAATGGGTTAGTTGTCTACTAGAGATAGGTTTTGCTAAATATTTGCGCATGTTTGCTGACATTGGTCACCACACTGATGTTAGTGGACAGACCTTAATAAGAAACTATAAATGATTCTTCAAAATTTATTAGTATAGTATTTTCTTATTTGCTTACACTTCCATTTTCCTCACTGGATCGTAGTTACGTGGTACTATTGTGTGTTATCTTTTTCTTTCTACATACCTGCAGATGCAATGTGCCTTGGAAATGTTGTCATGACTATTTCCCTGATACTGTTGGATCCAAGGGGGGAGCAGTCCAAGTACACAAAAAGAGGTATAAGGCCCGTAAGAGGTTGTGATACTAGCACACACATTTAGAACACCTCTATATTAGGAGGTATTCGTATTTTGTGACCCATTGCATTAGTGGGTCAATGGAAGGTAAGCATGCTTATGTGGGTGATTCTGAAAAGATGTAAAATCTCCGGGATTACAATTATTTAGTACTCCCTCTGCCTCAAAATAGAGTCATATAATGTCTTATATTTTGAGACAAAGGGGAGTAGATTTTTAGCATTTTCTATCCAGTTAAAGGCTTGAGTCTGCAATCTTGGAGGCAATCTTGGTAGGCTTACAGATTAATTAGGTATTCCTTTCAGTTACTATTTACAGTTATTGACATCACTCTTTGGAATAACTAATAAGCACGAAATTTGCAATGGCTAGACCGAGAATTAAAACATGTCCTATTGTCCTTGATTTGGCTTCTTCCTTTTTCTCTTTTGTAGTACACAACTGTAATTATACATGGCAACTGCAAAAGTATTCATTTTCCTTTGACACTTATAATTTTATTTTAAGAAATTAGTAGTTTTTTTTGCGGGTGAAGAAATTAGTAGTTGATGAAGCAACAAAGTTGGTGTTGGTCTCTAGAGCCCTGCAAATTATTTGAAGTACGGAATGTACTCCAGTAGAAACACAAAAATGGATTAGAGCTTATACACATTGTAAGGGAAGTTTTAATTTCATTCAGCTGGTATGCAGGTATGATTCAGAAAGGAAACAATGACTCAAGCATTTCTTCTCTCCAGCCTCATGTGCTCCTTTTGGTTCAGCTCAAGATTTTAGTTGCAAGGTGGACATGCTCATCTTATTATCATTCTATCATTGTGAATGCTCATCTGCAAATCCATACCTCAACACCTTGCGCACCACCACCCCTTCTTTTACCATCCGCCTTCCACCTTCCGGCCAATTTCAGTGATGTTTATCCCAACCACCACAGCTTCAACAATATCAGGAACATGAGAAAAGCTAAGATATGATTTATTCCTAAAGCAAACCCTACACCTATACATATGGCGCAAGATCCATTACCCCTACCACTCATGTATAATCAAAAAGTTAGCAGTAATGTATCATTATAAATATGCATACACTAGCGAAATTATCACTGGATACAATTTTTTTTGCCTGTATATTTTTGTGTCGACATTTGTTAAAGAACGACAACATTGTTTACCAATACTTCTAAAGAAAAAGTGGTGTATCAATTTTTTATTCCTATGAATTTTGCTTAGTCAAACTTTGAGATGTGTGTTGCACGTGCAAGTTTACTAGTACACATAAACATTAGACTTAGGCAACGCTTTTATTAGTTAGTACTACAACCACAATACGGAATCCTATGCAAGCGCGTGAACCGCGGCCGCGCGGTCAATCGAACAGTGCGTCACCGTGTCGCGCTCGAAGGACATCCACCGAACCTTTTTGTGTGTGTGAAAACAATCCTCGAATATTACTCAACTTTTTTTCCTGTGGAAGTTCTTGACGCTGCAATATTTCCATATATTTGAATTTAGCTCCAGTTCATGTTTATTTGGATTTGGACGTTTTAGGTGCGTCCTAGTTTTTTTTAATACTGATTTTGTGTGTGTGACTGAGAGAGAACGTGTGTATGTGTCCATATGTGTGTTGTGGCGGAAGGGCAATGTGGAGACGGTGTGCGTGTGATACAGACATAGAGAGGTGTGAATGTGCAAATGATCATGCATGAGTGAGACATAGACAGATGCCGATACGTTGTGTATACATGAGAAAACGGTCTTCTAGTTTAGGGCATGTTTGCTTCCAATAAGTCACCTGACTTATAAGTCAGGTGACTTAAGATTGGTGACTTATAATTCACTCCTGTTTGGTCATCATCTAGCTTATAAGTCACCTGACCACACCTTCCCACCTTGTTTTTTAATGTAAAGGTGATGGGACCCACATAAAAAGGGGTGACTTATAAGTTTTAAGTTGGGGTGGAGCAACTTATGACTTATAAGTTGGGGTGACTTATAAGTTGGGTCCGTTTGGCAAAATAAGTCACTTTGTGCACTTTTCGACTTATAAGTTGGTGACTTATTTGGAACCAAACAGGGCCTTACTTGTGTGTGTGTGCGCGCGCGCGCGTGTGTGTGTGAGAGAGAGAGGGAGAGAGAGACAGAGAGGAGCATCCGTAACACAACAACCATCTCTCTCGATTCGTCCGTCCCTCGCACGGTCGCATGCAACACATGCATCAACGCGCACATTTTGACACCCTCACCCGGCCCCTGCCCACCTCAAGGCCCGCACATTCTCTTCGTGAATACCCATTTATCTCCTTAGGTTTGTTTTCTCTCAATATCTGACACACACACACACACACACAGAGAGAGACACACACAGCACAACACACACACACACACACTCCCCCGAGCACACAATTCATCCCCATCCAAGGTTATACGGCGAACACTCTCGCTTGTGCTTCTTTGCACCCCAACATGCAAAACACCTCAATCTTCAAAGAGGGCATCGAGCAGATCAAAGACAGCGACCACACCGCGCTAGAGAATGTGGGGTCATTTGGAAGTAGGGTGATGTGACGACGGCTGACTGGCTCCTCCCCCCACCCTCTCTCTCTTGCACAAAATTACCAATCCCTCTCTCCCCCACACAAAATTGTCAATCCCTCAACCCACAAGATCCTTCCCCTCTCGTCCATGTTTTTCCAGCTCTCTCATCAAACATGTTGTCTCTTCTCCTTCCATGTATACACAATCCAGATGCACACGCATCTCATGTATATTACATGTATCCATCTTTCTCACATACCTAACTTCTTCCTCTCTCTTTCTCTCTCTCTCTCTCTCTCTCTCTCTATCTCGTTAGGTTTGTCTCCTACTCTCTCGTCCACATACATACAATCTTTCCCGCCCTATCTGGTCCATCTTCAAAAGCTCTCTCTGCACGTTTCATTCACACATTGGGATATGTCAAAATGTTGCTTCTATAATGGATGATGTAGAGTTATGGTTGTTTTTGTTGCATCCTACAAAGTAATAACTATGAAATGCATTTAGATTCTCATTTGACTTGGATTATGTGAGTTTGAGCATGTTGTGAAGTACTATAGACCTTGTATACATCTTGGGATTCGACAATGATTGTAACTATTGAATTGTATAGACCATTACATTCGAAGTCAATAGCCTAATATATTTATTTCACAATTTCAACAAATGATTAGCTCACTACAAACTAAGAAAAAAATGTGTACTCCCTCTGTTTTTATTTAAGTCCACGTATTAGCCTTGGTCAAAGTCAAGTTTTGTAAACTCTCAAAAAGCTTATAACAAAAAATATTAACATATACAATAACAAATAAATACCATTAGATTCATTATTGAATGTACTTTCACATCATACATATTTGTTATGCTAAATGTTTATATTTTTCTATAAACTTGGTCAAACTTTAGGAAGTTTGACTTCGGTCAAACCTAATATGCAGAGTTTACTACTGCTACTCGCTAGTTGCTTAGCTGAATCACTCAACATGCCACACGGGGAGTCTAGTGTCACAAAATTTTGAGGTCAGCGGGAAAATCTCCCGCGACCCTGATTCGAGCAGTGGGAAGTTACCATCATAGCCTTCGAAATAGGCCTACGGATGACGCTTGGTAGGGGGCTGTTTTCGTAACTTCAGGTTCACCCTACCCAGCCAACCCCACCCCGGCACCCAGAGTAGTACACCTGAATACTCCCCATTTTCTATCCCCACCGCAAAATAGACTTCTCCACGGCACCGCAGCCTTCGTGCTCCTCCCATTTACATTGGCGCACTCGTCCACCGCAGCGCATCTGCCTCATCGACGACCTCGTACGCCGCACTAGAGCCGGTCCACCGTCGTCGTCGTACACGGAGCCTCTTCCCCGGCATCGTCTTCCATGGTCTCGGATCTGCTTCCCGGAAGCCGACGCCAAGCGCAGAAGTACCACCGTCATGGACAATGAACTGACTCCCGTTGCCGACCATGACTCACATAGGCCGCTGCGACCATCGTTCTCCTCCTCGATTGGTAATGTGTGTATTGAATCACTTAGCAGTACATGTGCAGTTCCAATTTTGTTCATACCTACCCTTCAAATTTCCTAGGTGCTATTGTTCCCGTAAAAGTAATTGGTTATAGCCTCCATTGTCCAACGGAATATCAGCTTATAATTGTGCATCACTCATGTATAGCGATGTGCTTGGGTAGGTTTTTCATCCGCAACCAGTAGTGTGGCAAATGATGGAAAGGTTTTTAGAACTAGCAAGATGCCCATGCGTTGCACGCATCAAGATGCATTTGTATGAGTAGTTTATCTTGTGGGAGAA
Organism: Triticum dicoccoides; assembly: GCF_002162155.2. Classification (NCBI taxonomy): domain Eukaryota; kingdom Viridiplantae; phylum Streptophyta; class Magnoliopsida; order Poales; family Poaceae; genus Triticum; species Triticum dicoccoides. The sequence goes on along the minus strand of NC_041390.1, from coordinate 61,665,991 downwards.
AAGGATGAACGAGGGAAGGCCTTATTTGCAAATCTGGAGAGGGGTATGGGTATCTTTTTGCAAAATTCCCATTTGTTTCCTTCCTATCTGTCAGATATAAATCGGACGGCCTATATTGCAAGAAAAAAAGTATAGAAAAAAAATAGACAGTAAAGGAAGTAGAGATAAATATTAAATATTAAATAAATATAACAGTAGAGAAGAGAGTAGAGATAGCATGTTGAGATTTTTAAAGCGCCGCGCGTTGCGATTCTGTTGGAGATGCTCAAACATGGCAGACGAGTGCTTTAATGTTGCCCACAAGATGCGCGAGTATTACTAGTAGTATATTTTTCTTGCCATGTTGAGATTTTAAAACCACGAGTGCGAACATGCAGAGGAGCAATGAAGACCAAACACGGGATATTCGGGACATCTTCAAGGAGCGTGGCAAGTTAAAGAGGAGCTGCACCGAACCTGTAAAACGAGCTTTGGTAAGTAACGCCCTTTCAATTACTTTCGTGTAGCCTCGTGTTCTTCGATGTGTATATGTTGTAGTTTCTGTTTCTCTTAAGCGTGGTGTTCTTTGATGTGTAATAAGAAGAGTCTTAATCGTCCTAATGCTTTCGTTTTTAGCTTGATGTAGGAAGTGGGTGTTCTCACCTTGTAGTCTTTTTTTTCTTTTGAATTCACTTCTCCGAGTTCTGTTTATCTGGCTTCTACTAAATGGATCTAGGTTGCTCTGAGTATTGGTCTAAAAAAGAAGTAACTTCATGTTAGGATGCAGTTCCTGCGAGGAGGGAAGTATGGTCAACCTCAAGATCATGTTTCCAAAATGAGGCTGGATTACACACAAGGTGCCAGTTCCCTAATGATGCTGGATTAGACACAAGGTGCAAATTCCCAGATGATGCTGGATTACACACAAGCCAGGTGGAGTCGTCAGTTGTTCGTGTCCTCATGGCATTAGTAAAGGCTGAAAGAAAGCGTGCAGTAGCCCTTGAGAATGTAGCTGAGTTCCTGAAGAAGCGAAAAGAGCAATCAAATGCTCTCTTCACCCAAGCCAAAGAAGAGATGGAAGAAGCCAGAAATAAGCTAGCAGAGCAGGCTAGGCGTCTCCTGCTATCTAAAACTGTTGTCAACACAAAATTTCCTTCATAATATCTAGGTTCAAATGTTTATCCAGTCAGCATGCCTGTTGTGATGTCCGTGCATCTACTGATGTGGCACAAAATGTATTTTTTCGGGTCATGTAATAACAACAATTACTTTTCAAACAATAACAGACTAAACATTGGACATGGTATAGTTCACGCGCAAGCCCGACATTCCAAGTTCAACTTCCACATCAAACTCATGTTCAAAGATATCTGCACATTCATACATAATGTCCACAACCATGATTCACTTCAAAGCCAAAAATAATGTGAGGAGAGTTATAAATAAAGAAAATCCTCTACTAGTTCCTGCTACCAGTGCGAGCACAACAAGTCAAGACCATGCGTAAATTAATTATATTTTAGTCATTTTTTGTGTTCTAAAATGCCTGCCGGCTCGCGGAAGGATGTGTTGTTGGCACACGCGCGGATTCAATGAAGGCAAGCAGGGCAGTCTTAAGCTGGTTGCACACGGCGAGGAGGCGTGCTCAGCCGGGCCTACAGCGAGTGCCGCCCTCTTAGCCGGCGCGCCAGTTCAATGCCTGCGCTATGAGAGGTCGCGTCCGTGTCATAGCAATTACGCGGCGAGGAGGCGTGCTCAGCTGACTATTCCTACAAAGGTGCTCCACCATGTACCCGGTACCCGTGAATGCAGCAATCGTGCACCTAAGGTTTTAGGGTTTATTTGTTAACGTCGCCTTTACGTAACACTCATGTGTGCGAGACAGCGAGAGGCTAACTGCGTGCGTGTGCCTCTTCTCTTCGTATATGTACTCCACCGTTTGTCTGGTGTCCAAAAAATTATAATAACTACTAGCAATGTGCCAATGCGTTGCCAGACAATCAAAGTAGATTAATACATATTCACCAATTTGATAGAAAAAAGTCTAGTTTTGAAATACATATATCACTAAAAATATGTTATGTTTCACTCAAAATATATTCCTTTGGCGGTTTTGATGAGATAAGGGAGGAATGTTGTTGGTTTCAAGATTCGAGAAGTGGTATATGTCTAATTTCTACTCTTACTAGCAAGATGCCCGTGCGTTGCACGGAACATCAAGATCTTGTGGGAGAAAAGGATGAACGAGGGAAGGCCTTATCTGCAAATGTGGTGAAGAGTGCAGGTAAATTGCCATATTTTCCTTCCTATCCATCAGATATAAATCGGACGACCTACATTGCAGGATGGCAGGCCCACCATCATCACCAACTCTATTTTTATCCCTACTCTTATAAAAAGCATTGTCGGTGATGATCATGTGCCTGCCATCCTGCAATATAGGCCGCCTGATCTATATCTGACGGATAGGAAGGAAACTATGGCAATTTTGCAAAAAGATACCCACACCCCTCTCCACATTTGCAAATAAGGCCTTCCCTCGTTCATCCTTTTCCCCCACAAGATAAACTACTCATACAAATGCATCTTGATGTTCCGTGCAACGCATGTGCATCTTGCTAGTTGTTGCAAAAAGCCCATGTGTATGTGAGAGAGAGGGAGAGTGGAGGAGGATGGAGTGCATGTGTGACAAAGACACAAGGAGTGTGTGTGCGATAGGTATCAGCTTAAAATGAGGCGATAGTGTGTGTGTGCATGATCGAGAGGGCGTGTCTCAAGAAGGGAAGAAAAATCTACATAGATACAAGGAGCGGGAGAGAGACATGTATGCAATGGTGGAAGCACGAGTGTGCGGGTGTATAAACCTATCTAGAGGCTAGATAGTCGATAAATGTCTGTGAGAGAAATACGAGTCGGGGTGCGAAAGCGAGAGTTTTGTGTGTGTGAGAGAGAGACAGTTGTCGGGAAGGGGAGTGGAAGCAGGAGTTGTGTGTGTGTCTGTGAGAGAGAGAGAGAGAGAGAGAGAGAGGAGACGGTAGTCGGGGTTGTCTGATCAGTAAACAAATGAATAATGTCAGTCTGGGATGGAGACGAAAAGGAGACCGCAACAAATATTGTGTCTACAGGAGAGAGAGAGAGTAATTTTAGTGGTATGAGTCATATGTAGAGACATATAGGGTATGTGAGAGAATCCCATAGAGAGAAAGACAAAGTGAAAGACGAGTGGAGACTGTGTGTGTGGCAGTGAAAAAGAAAGCTTAGGTACCGAGTGATACCAAAGAACAGTAGAGACGTGAGAGATAATGAAAACCGTGTAATGTATAATGATAGGGAGAGTGTGACACTTCTCAAGGGAGACGTCGAGAGACCATGTTTGCGAGGTTAGGAGAAACATGAAGTGAGCGTGCGGGTGAGCTGGAGAAAAGAGAGTGATAGCTACCTGAAGGAGCATGCATGCGAGAGAGATGGGCGTGAAAGGAGTGAACACAAAATGGATTCAAATATTTGAATTCGAGATGATGATACATGTAATCCATACTCGAACCAAAATTTATCTATCAAACATGCATACTCATATGAATTCACGCACATCTATGTTATTTAATATGTAGATATTATTGATCCATACATTTTAGTAGAACATAATTTGGTTAAAAAAATTTGAATTCAACCTTAAGATTTCGAGATCGTTGTATTTGTAAATCATATTATACATATAAAGGAGCAAAATTCTTTGTTGTTCTTTTGAAAGTATATATAGAAAAATGATGTATATAGAATGTAATTCCAATTGAAACTGGATCCCGCCCGAAAAAATAGAATACAAACGGGATTTGAATTGAGTTGGCACGGTAAACGTGCACTCTGAAAAATTTGAACGAAGCGGGGAAAGTCGCAGTAACCGCCCGAAACCAAAATCTGTGAGATGCAAATCACTACTGCCTATCCCTACCACGCAAAGCCTATCTGCTGGATTTCTATAGGTTTCGATAGGGGTAGGTTTGTAATTTCACCCAAACATGACGTAACCGCCTCTCACCCGGATTCATACACGGTGGGCACCAGAACACAATGTGTCCTCCACCGAAATCGACTCCCTCCCTGATTCATATTCATACACGGTGGGTGCCAAAAACAAACTCTTGTCGGCAAATATTCCATGTATGCGAGATTACCGTCCTATCCCCAACCGACTAATGTTGCTGTAATGTAGTAGAAATTTGAAACGAGGGCTAAGTTTGTAAATTTCCTCACATTTGAGACAAGCGCGCCTTGAATACATGGTCCCCCCCTTCCTCTCTACCTCCCTTTTCCCCATTCATACTCCGTGGGCGCCAAAACATCCTCTTCACCCCACCCTCCTCCGTCCGCCGCCGTCCGCCATCCCATCCACCGCCGTCCTCCTCCACCATGTCGGAGCTGATACCCCGACGCCACCGTCCATTACAAGAGATCGACCTCTCTCATCCACGACTTCGGACCGAGATCCCTGCATCCTGTCCTCTCGCTTCATCCCCGCCGTCGCGTCCACCTTGCCGGCGCCACTCCTACGACCGCCTCGTCCACCGCACCCCACTGCCACCGTCTACCCTCCTAGATCTGCTTCCACGCCACCGACAGCCATCGCTACCGTAGCACCGTCAAATTCTCAGCAGATGCGTACACGGCGCCGCACCAGAGGCGGTACTCTTTCGTATCTGCTCAACTTATTTATCGCAGCAAGAAAATAGATCGCCACTACTTTACTCTGATTTCTTGTCTTGGTTGCGAAGTTGCCTTTGTCCGGTTTGCACCTTTAGATCCGCCATGGCACGCTCAACACTATACTCCCAATGCTTATGGTTTTCCCCTTTTATATTCCACACTAGTTAAATCACAGTAGACTAAATTTCAAAATTGGGTCAGTCGATTTTTCAGAGCTCGCCGGAGTTCGCCGGTGCGATCGAAGGGGCTCGGGTGGTTGTGGGGCCTCGCCGAATGAAGAAAACTCGACACTGGTGGGGGTTGGGGTGGGGGTGGGGGGTGGCGGTGGCGGAGGAACACAGGCGGTGGGGGCCGATGGTCCGGTCGGCGGCTCGTGCGGTGTTCTGTATGGGAAGAGTCAGAGACGAGGAAGAAGAAGGGTTAGGAGACATAGGATCTTCATCCAACCACCTGAAATGGTCGAGAGACAGCTGGGAGTTGCATCCTTAATGCGCTCTGGTTCATCATGTGTGGGCATTGCGCAACCAACATTTTATTATCTAAAATCCGCTTGCTCTTCTTTACCATGTTCCTCTTCCGTTCTTCTTTAATATGTACTCTCTCCGTTCCTAAATACAAATCTTTGTATATATTCCACCATGGAGTACATATGGAGCAAAATGAGTGAATCTACACTCTAAAATGTATCTGGATACATCTGTATGTGATCCATAGTGGAAATCTCTACCAAGACTTATATTTTGGAACGGAGGGAGTATGATAGTAGTACAGTATGTTCCTTATACTGAAGATGAGCAGGGACATTTGCAGTGTAGAGGTCTATACGGTCGGTTGTGATGGACACTTTGAGCCTCTTTGATTTGTAGGATCTTGTAAACATAGGAATAGGATTTGTAGTGGCCTGCCCACTTGAATCCTATAAGAATAGCAAGGAAATGCGGGGAGCTGTGTCGCTGCTACGTCTTGAGCTTGTGTTGGTTTTCCCCGAAGAGGAAGGGATGATGCAGCAGAGTAGCGTAAGTATTTCCCTCAGTTTTTGAGAACCAAGGTATCAATCCAGTAGGAGGCCACGCTCAAGTCCCTCATACCTGCACAAAGCGATAGCTACTCGCAACCAACGCGATTAGGGGTTGTCAATCCCTTCACGGTCACTTACGAGAGTGAGATCTGATAGATATAATATTTTTGGTATTTTGGCATAAAGATGCAAAGTAAAAAGTAAAGGCAAAGTAAAAAAGCAAGGCAAGATTAAAGTGATGGAGATTGATATGATGAGAATAGACCCGGGGGCCATAGGTTTCACTAGTGGCTTCTCTCAAGAGCATAAGTATTCTATGGTGGGTGAACAAATTACTGTTGAGAAATTGATAGAATTGAGCATAGTTATGAGAATATCTAGGCATGATCATGTATATAGGCATCACGTCCGTGACAAGTAGACCGAAACGATTCTGCATCTACTACTATTAGTCCACTCATCGACCGCTATCCAGCATGCATCAAGAGTATTAAGTGAAAAACAGAGTAACGCCTTAAGCAAGATGACATGATGTAGAGAGATAAATTCATGCAATATGAAATAAACCCCATCTTGTTATCCTCGATGGCAACAATGCAATACGTGCCTTGCTGCCCCTTCTGTCACTGCGAAAGAACACCGCAAGATCGAACCCAAAGCTAAGCACTTCTCCCATGGCAAGATCTACCAATCTAGTTGGCCAAACCAAACGGATAATTCGAAGAGACTTGCAAAGATAACCAATCATACATAAAAGAATTCAGAGAAGATTCAAATATTATTCATAGATAGACTTGATCATAAACCCACAATTCATCGGTCTCAACAAACACACCGCAAAAAGAATATTACATCGAATAGATCTCCACAAGAGAGGGGGAGAACTTTGTATTGAGATTCAAAGAGAGAGAAGAAGCCATCTACCTACTAACTATGGACCCGAAGGTCTGAGGTAAACTACTCACACTTCATCGGAGGGGCTAGGATGATGTAGAAGCCCTCCGTGATGACGGCCCTCTTCTGACGGAGCTCCGGAACAGGCCTCAATGGGATCTCATGGATACAGAAAGTTGCGGCGGTGGAATTAGGTTTTTGTCTCCTGTTCTGATCGTTTGGGGGTACGTAGGTATCTATAGGAGGAAGGAGTACGCTGGAGGAGCACCGAGGGGCCCACAAGGCAGGGGGGCGCGCCCCCACCCTCGTGACCGCCTCTTTTGTTCCTTGGAGCAGGGTCCAAGTCTCCTGGATCACGTTCGGTGAGAAAATCACGTTCCTGAAGGTTTTATTCCATTTGGACTCCGTTTGATATTCCGTTTCTTCGAAATACTAAAATAGGCAAAAAAAACGGCAATTCTGGGCTGGGCCTCCGGTTAATAGGTTAGTCCCAAAAATAATATAAAAGTGGAAAATAAAGCCCAATATAGTCCAAAAAAGTAGATAATATAGCATGGATCAATCAAAAATTATAGATACGTTGGAGACGTATCAGGCATCCCCAAGCTTAATTCCTGCTCGTCCTCGAGTAGGTAAATGATAAAAAGAGAATTTTTGATGCGGAGTGCTACTTGGCATAATTTCAATGCAAATCTTCTTAATTGTGATATGAATATTCAAATTCTAAAGATTCAAGACAAAAGTTTATATTGACATAAAAATAATAATACTTCAAGCATACTAATAAAGTAATTATGTCTTCTCAAAATAACATGGCCAAAGAAAGTTATCCCTACAAAATCATATAGTCTGGCTATGCTCTATCTTCACCACACAAAATATTTAAATCATGCACAACCCCGATGACAAGCCAAGCAATTGTTTCATACTCTAACTTTTTCAAAACTTTTTCAATCTTCACGCAATACATGAGCGTGAGCCATGGATATAGCACTATAGGTGGAATAGAATGGTGGTTGTGGAGAAGACAAAAAGGAGAAGATAGTCTCACATCAACTAGGCGTATCAACGGGCTATGGAGATGCCCATCAATAGATATCAATGTGAGGGAGTAGGGATTGCCATGCAACGGATGCACTAGAGCTATAAGTATATGAAAGCTCAAAAAGAAACTAAGTGGGTGTGCATCCAACTTGCTTGCTCATGAAGACCTAGGGAAATTTGAGGAAGCCCATCATTGGAATATACAAGCCAAGTTCTATAAGGAAAAATTCCCACTAGTATATGAAAGTGATGACATGAGAGACTCTCTACTATGAAGATCATGGTGCTACTTTGAAGCACAAGTGTGGTAAAAGGATAGTAACATTGTACCTTCTCTCTTTTTCTCTCATTTTTTTATTTGGGCCTTTTCTCATTTTTTTATATTTTATGGCCTCTTTTTATTTGGGCTTCTTTGGCCTCTTTTATTTATTTTTCGTCCGGAGTCTCATCCCGACTTATGGGGGAATCATAGTCTCCATCATTCTTTCCTCACTGGGACAATGCTCTAATAATGATGATCATCACACTTTTATTTTTCTTACAACTCAATACTTAGAACAAAATATGACTCTATATGAATGCCTCCGGCGGTGTACCGGGATATGCAATATGACAATGATGGAGTGTGTCATGATAAACGGAACGGTGGAAAGTTGCATGGCAATATATCTCGGAATGGCTATGGAAATGCCATAATAGGTACGTATGGTGGCTGTTTTGAGGAAGGTATATGGTAGGTGTATGATACCGGTGAAAGGTATGCGGTATTAGAGAGGCTAGCAAAGGTGGAAGGGTGAGAGTGTGTATGATCCATGGACTCAACATTAGTCATAAAGAACTCATATACTTATTGCAAAAATCTAGAAGTTATCAAAGCAAAGTATTATGCGCATGCTCCTAGGGGGATAGATTGGTAGGAAAAGACCATCACTCGTCCCCGACCGCCACTCATCAGGAAGACAATCAATAAATAAATCATGCTCCGACTTCATCACATAACGGTTCACCATACGTGCATGCTACGGGAATCACAAACTTTAACACAAGTATTCTTTAAATTCACAACTACTCAACTAGCATGACTTTAATATTATCACCTCCATATCTCAAAACAATTATCATGCTTCAATCGTTTCTTAGTATACAACACACTCAAAAGAAAGTTTCACAAATCTTGAATATCAAGCATATTATTATTAAGCAAATTACCATGCTATTAAGAGACTCTCAAAATAATTTAAGTGAAGCATGAGAAATCAATAGTTTCTTTAATACAAATCCACCACCGTGCTATAAAAGATCTAAGTGAACCACATAGAGCAAAATTATAACGCTCAAAAGATATAAGTGAAGCACATAGAGCAAAACTACTTAGCTCAAAAGATATAAGTGAAGCACATAGAGTATTCTATCAAATTTTAATTCATGTATGGCTCTCTCAAAATGTGTGTACATCAAGGATGATTGTGTCATACTAAGACACAAAGACACAAATAATACAAGACGCTCCAAGCAAAACACATATCATGTTGGTGAATAAAAATATAGCTCCAAGTAAATTACCGATGGAAGTGGACGAAAGAGGGGATGCCTTCTGGGGCATCCCCAAGCTTTGACTTTTTGGTTTCCTTGGATTATCTTGGGGGTGCCATGGGCATCCCCAAGCTTAGGATCTGTCCACTCCTTGTTCCATGATCCATCAAAATAAATCACCCAAAACTTGAAAACTTCACAACACAAAACTCAAAATAGAAAACTCGTGAGCTCCGTTAGCGAAAGAAAACAAAGGACCACTTCAAGGTACTGTAATGAAATCATTCTTTATTTATATTGGTGTTAAACCTACTGTATTCCAACTTCTCTATGGATTATAAACTATTTTACTAACCATAGATTCATCAAAATAAGCAAACAAACACACGAAAAACAGAATCTGTCAAAAACAGAACAGTCTGTAGTAATCTGTAGCTAGCGCAAGATCTGGAACCCCAAAAATTATAAAATAAATTTCTGGACGTGAGGAATTTATCTATTAATCATCTTCAAAAAGAATTAACTAAATAGCACTCTTCAAATAAAAATTACAGCAGTTCTCGTGAGCGCTAAAGTTTCTGTTTTTTACAGCAAGTTCAAGAAGACTTTCCCCAAGTCTTCCCAACGGTTCTACTTGGCACAAACACTAATTAAACACAAAAAACGCAACCAAAACAGAGGCTAAATATTTTATTTATTAATAATCAGGAGCAAAAGGCAAGGAATAAAAATAAAATTGGGTTGCCTCCCAACAAGCGCTATCGTTTAACGCCCCTAGCTAGACATAAAAGCGAGGATAGATCTAGGTATTGCCATCTTTGGTAGGCAATCCATAAGTGGCTCAGTTTCATATGGTAATTTTATTTTTTTTCTAGGAAAGTGTTCCATGCCCTTTTTAATGTAAATTGAAATCTAATATTCCCTTCCTTCATATCAATAATCGCACCAACCGTTCTAAGGAAAGGTCTACCAAGAATAATAGGGCAAGAAGGATTGCAATCTATATCAAGAACAATGAAATATATGGGCACATAATTCCTATTTGCAACAATAAGAACATCATTAATCCTTCCCATAGGTTTCTTAATAGTGGAATCCGCAAGATGCAAGTTTAGAGAGCAATCATCAAAATCGCGGAAATCTAGTAAATCACACAAAGTCTTGGGAATAGTAGAGACACTAGCACCCATATCACAGAAAGCATAAAACTCATGATCTTTAATTTTAATTTAATAGTTGTTTCCCACTCATCATAGAGTTTTCTAGGGATAGAAACTTTAAAATCAAGTTTTTCTTCATAAGATTGCATCAAGGCATCAACAATATGTTCGGTGAAGGCTTTATTTTGACTATAAGCATGTGGAGAATTTAGCATGGATTGCAACAAGGAAATACAATCAATTAAAGAGCAACTTTCATAATTAAATTCCTTGAAATCCAATATAGTGGGTTTAGCAACATCTAGATTTTTATTTCCTTCAATCCCACTTTCATCTATTTCATCATGAAGATCGAAATACTCCGAATTTTTAGAATGCCTTCTAGGTAAAGGAAGATCATATTCAGTTTCATCAAGATTCATATTGCAAAACAAAGATTTAATAGAAGACACATCAATAACTTTTAGATCTTCATCTTGATTTTCATAGGTATTGGAAGAACACGCTTTAATAAAGGCATCTTTGGAAGCACGCATCCTAGCGGTTCTTTCCATGCACTCATCAATGGAAATTCTCATGGCTTTGAGAGACTCATTGATATCATGCTTAGGAGGAATAGATCTAATCTTTAAAGAATCAATCTCAAGAGATATTCTATCAACGTTCCTAGCCAAATCATCAACTTTAAGCAATTTCTCTTCAAGCAAAGCATTAAAATTCTTTTGTGAATTCATAAACTCTTTAACACTAGTCTCAAATTCAGAGGGCATCTTATTATAATTTCCATAAGAGTTGTTGTAGGAATTCCCATAATTATTAGAAGGATTACTAGGATATGGCCTAGGATTAAAATTCCCTCTATAAGCGTTGTTACCAAAATTATTCCTACCAACAAAATTCACATCCATAGATTCATTGTTATTCTCAATCAAAGTAGACAAAGGCATATCATTAGGATCAGAAGAAACACTCTTAGTAGCAAATAATTTCATAAGTTCATCCATCTTTTCACTCAAAACATTGATTTCTTCTATCACATGCGCTTTTTTATTAGAAGATCTTTCAGTATGCCATTGAGAATAATTAACCATAATATTATCTAGAAGTTTAGTTGCATCTCCTAAAGTGATTTCATAAAAGTGCCTCCTGCGGCCGAATCTAAAAGATTTCTAGAAGAAAAATTCAAGACGACATAAAAAAATTTGTATGATCATCCACAAAATCAAACCATGAGTAGGGAAATTATGTATCATTAATTTCATTCTCTCCCAAGCTTGTGCAACATGTTCATGACCAAGTTGCTTAAAATTCATAATATCGTTTCTAAGAGAGATGATCTTAGCGGGAGGCAAATACATAGAGATAATAGCATCTTTGCACTTGTTCCATGAATCAATACTATTCTTAGGCAAAGACGAAAACCAAGCTTTAGCACGATCTCTAAGCGAAAAAGGAAATAGCTTCAATTTAACGACATCATTATCGACATCTTTTTTCTTTTACATATCACATAAATCAACGAAGCTATTCAGATGAGTAGCGGCATCTTCGCTAGGAAGGCCGGAGAATTGATCTTTCATAACAAGATTCAACAAAGCAGTATTAATTTCACAAGATTCAGCATCTGTAAGAGGAGCAATCAGAGTGCTAAGGAAATCATTATTATTGGTATTGGTGAAGTCACACAATTTGGTATTATCTTGAGCCATCGCGACAAACAAGCAATCTAACACACGGGCAAACAAAAAGGCAAGTGGGCAAAAGGAGGCAAATAGAGAGGAAGGATAGAGAGAGATAGAGGGTGAATAAAATAGCAAGGGTGAATTGGGGGGAGAGGAAAACGAGAGGAAACTGGCAAATAGTGTAATGCGAGAGATAGGGATTGTGATGGGTACTTGGTATGTTTACTTTTTGCGTAGACTCCCTGGCAACGGCGCCAGAAATGGCTCGTTGTCGGGAGTCAAATCTTGACTTGCGCGAACCTCCCCGGCAACGGCGCCAGAAATCCTTCTTGCTACGTCTTGGCTTGCGTTGGTTTTCCCCGAAGAGGAAGGGATGATGCAGCAGAGTAGCGTAAGTATTTCCCTCAGTTTTTGAGAACCAAGGTATCAATCCAGTAGGAGGCCACACTCAAGTCCCTCGTACCTGCACAAAGCGATAGCTACTCGCAACCAACGCGATTAGGGGTTGTCAATCCCTTCACGGTCACTTACGAGAGTGAGATCTAATAGATATAATATTTTTGGTATTTTGGTATAAAGATGCAAAGTAAAAAGTAAAGGCAAGATTAAAGTGATGGAGATTTATATGATGAGAATAGACCCGGGGGCCATAGGTTTGACTAGTGGCTTCTCTCAAGAGCATAAGTATTCTATGGTGGGTGAACAAATTGCTGTTGAGCAATTGACAGAATTGAGCATAGTTATGAGAATATCTAGGCATGATCATGTATATAGGCATCACGTCCATGACAAGTAGACCGAAACGATTCTGCATCTACTACTATTACTCCACTAATCGACCGCTATCCGGCATGCATCTAGAGTATTAAGTTAAAAACAGAGTAACGCCTTAAGCAAGATGACATGATGTAGAGAGATAAATTCATGCAATATGATATAAACCCCATCTTGTTATCCTCGATGGCAATGATGCAATACGTGCCTTGCTGCCCCTTCTGTCACTGGGAAAGGACACCGCAAGATCGAACCCAAAGCTAAGCACTTCTCCCATGGCAAGAACTACCAATCTAGTTGGCCAAACCAAACGGATAATTCGAAGAGACTTGCAAAGATAACCAATCATACATAAAAGAATTCAGAGAAGATTCAAATATTATTCATAGATAGACTTGATCATAAACCCACAATTCATCGGTCTCAACAAACACACCGCAAAAAGAAGATTACATCGAATAGATCTCCAAAAGAGAGGGGGAGAACTTTGTATTGAGATTCAAAGAGAGATAAGAAGCCATCTAGCTACTAACTATGGACCCGAAGGTCTGAGGTAAACTACTCACACTTCATCGGAGGGGCTAGGATGATGTAGAAGCCCTCCGTGATGACGGCCCTCTTCCGGCGGAGCTCCGGAACAGGCCCCAAGATGGGATCTCGTGGATACAGAAAGTTGCAGCGGTGGAATTAGGTTTTTGGCTCCTGTTCTGATCGTTTGGGGGTATGTAGGTATATATAGGAGGAAGGAGTATGCCGGAGGAGCACCGAGGGGCCCACGAGGCAGGGGGGCACACCCCCCACCCTTGTGACCGCCTCTTTTGTTCCTTGGAGCAGGGTCCAAGTTTCCTGGATCACGTTCGGTGAGAAAATCGCGTTCCCGAAGGTTTTATTCCGTTTGGACTCCGTTTGATATTCCGTTTCTTTGAAACACTGAAATAGGCAAAAAACAGCAATTCTGGGCTGGGCCTCTGGTTAATAGGTTAGTCCCAAAAATAATATAAAAGTGGAAAATAAAGCCCAATATAGTCCAAAACAGTAGATAATATAGCATGGAGCAATCAAAAATTATAGATACATTGGAGACATATCAGTTGCCTTTGAGAGTTACACTGATATTAACAGTACCGCACCTTCACTTGAAGAGACCTGGCATCTGAAGCCTTTCTAGTCGTACCAGCAATACTAGCACATATATTCTAGCAAGTTCCACTTTGCTGATTTTACTCTGATGCTTAAGGTTTTTCGTTATATCTACACTATGATCTGTGTAGCTGCTTTGTGTCGCACTAGCAGCAGTCCACTCTTGAAGCTAAACACTACAATGACTTACAAAATTGGCACCAAGGCATTGAGTGCAATTCTGGGTGCAATGAATCTCATACGCTCCCCACCTGTTGATTCTTGTTCAGAATATGATCCTAATGACTATTCTAACCTCGAGGAGTCAAAGGTAGATGGCCTGTCCTGTTCACCCATCAAGGTGCCTTTTCTAATTTGGCAATGTTTTATTGATTGTGGGTATCTTGCATATGTTGTCTTGCATTTCTTCTACTTTGTTGCACCGCCATCTGTGTGGGGACCCCGACTCATAAGTCGTGATCACCGAATGCACGTGTACAGTGATCCCAGAGATCAATGCTCACTGAACACACAGAAGCTGAATAACAAGAGTCTTACATCCATACATACCATATTACACAAGTAGGACCATTATGGTCAAGTCTTGAGTATAACATTGCAGCAGAAATCTTCGTTGATAACTTGGACCCATGCCATCTGCCTTAACCCTACAGGCATTCTGACTGGGAAGCGTCCTAGCTCGCATGTTTGTCATCGAAGTATTCTTCTTCATATCATGTTCTTTCATGCCTGGCCAATAAAATAACTAGTGGCAAGCCAATGAGTACTCTGAATGTACTCGCAAGCAACCCATGTTTTGGTTCAAGATACAACAATGCATGATATACGTAAATTTTTGCAGAAAGCTAGTTTTGAGTGCAAAGACATGTTCAACCACTTGTAAGACGTGCATCAGGAGAATTCAAGTAACCATGAGGACAGGTTACAGATATCAACATAAATAGAGTGGGCATCAACCCAACTCAATCATGTCAAGTCCTTTGACTTCACCCAAGTAGTTCTTCCCACTTATCCAAACACATACACTGGTTTGTAAACATGTGGACATAGCCCAAGAGCGGTTACCCAACTGTCCTTGACCATGGACACGGCTATTTGAATAGTTTTACACTCTGCATAGGTTGCACACTTTACCCACAAGATCCGGGGAACTTCCGTGTCAGCCACGACCCGCGGTACCTCAAGTACCCGGGGTAAGCACCCGATCACTATCTTTCCCTAGACGACACTAACATGGAGTCCACTCGATTGGTAGTAACCCCTGTGCCCAACATTTCACAACTTAAAATTGTGGAGCCTCGCTCCCATATTCATCACATACCACTGGCACGGGGTACCAACGGTGTGTCCGGTGCCCCATAAAAATGTTCTTGGCCGCCCTACCTGGCACGACCCCATCCCGAGAGAGAGCATGCAATGCCCTCGATGCGGCTATATTTCCTACGTGTCGAAGCACGACTTAGAGGCATAACCGCATTGAAAGCAATGTCGAAAGTGAGGTAATCTTCACACAACCCATGTAATACGTAAGGGAAAGAGATACATAGTTGTCTTACAATCGCCACTTCACAAAATTCATGAATACATCATTACATCAACCAAATACAATCAAGGTCCGACTACGGAACCGAAATAAAAGAAGACTACCCCAAATGCTACACAAATCCCCGATCGACCCCAACTGGGCTCCACTACTGACCAACTAGAACGAAACAACACAAAGGATAAGATCTTCAACGAGCTCCTCCTTGAGCTTGGTTGCGTCACCTGCATGGTATCAACGGCACCTGCAAACTGGTTTTGGAAGTATCTGTGAGTCACGGGGACTCAGCAATCTCACACCCTTGTGATCAAGACTGTTTAAGCTTATGGGTAAGTTAAAAGGTATAAGGTGGAGCTGTAGCAAGCGACTAGCATATATGGTGGCTAACATACGCAAATGAGAGCGAGAAGAGAAGGCAAAGCACGATCGAGAAACTATGATCAAGAAGTGATCCTAGAACAACCTATGTCAAACATAACTCCAACACCGTGTTCACTTCCCGGACTCCGCCGGAAAGAGACCATCACGGTTACACACGCGGTTGATGTATCTTAATTAAGATCAACTTCAGGTTTTCTACAACCGGACATTAACAAATTCCCATCTGCCCATAACCGCGGGCACGGCTTTCGAAAGTTCAAATCCCTACAGGGGTGTCCCAACTTAGCCCATCACAAGCTCTCACGGTCAATGAAGGATATTCCTTCTCCCAAGACAATCCGATCAGGCTCGGCATCCAGGTTACAAGACATCCTCGACAATGGTAAAACAAGTCCAGCAACACCGCCCGAATGTGCCGACAAATCCCGATAGGAGCTGCACATATCTTGTTCTCAGGGCACACTCAGATGAGCAGTCCGTACAACTAAAACCAGCCCTTGAGTTTCCCCGAGGTGGCGCTGCAAGGGGCTCTAGTTTGGACCAACACTCAGAGGAGCACTGGCCCCGAGGGATAAAATAATGATGACCCTCGGGAGCGTGACTCCCAAGGGAAAAAGAGGCTAGGTGGCGAATGGTAAAACCAATGTTGGGCATTGCTGGAGGAGTTTTATTCAAGGCAAACTGTCAAGGGGTTCCCATTATAACCCAACCGCGTAAGGAACGCAAAATCCGGGAACATAACACCGATATGACGGAAACTAGGGCGGCAAGAGTGGAACAAAACACCAGGCATAAGGCCGAGCCTTCCACCCTTTACCAAGTATATAGATGCATTAATTAAATAAGAGATATTGTGATATCCCAACAAAATATCCATATTCCAACATGGAACAAGCTCCAATCTTCACCTGGAACTAACAACGCTATAAGAGGGGCTAAGCAAAGCGGTAACATAGCCAAACAACGGTTTGCTAGGGTAAGGTGGGTTAGAGGCTTGGCTTAACAATATGGGAGGCATGATAAGCAAGTGCTAGGTATCGCAGCATAGGCATAGCAAAAGAGCGAGCAACTAAGCAAGCAAAGATAGAAGTGATTTCGAGGGTATGGTCATCTTGCCTGAGATCCCGCAAGGAAGAAGAACGAGTCCATGAAGAAGACAAATGGACGTAGACGAACGGGTCCTCACAAACGCGACGTTACCGGAACCAACCCGAAGAAGCAACACGGGAAAGAAGCACAAGGCATAGTAAACAAACCACACACGAACATGGTATGATATGCGGGATGCGGTATGTGATGCATATGCATGATTTGGAAAGGAATGATTGAACCTGGCCTCAACTTGGAAATCCAAGAGTGCCACCGGAAAGGTGAGGTGATTTCGGTTGAAATCAATATAAAGATCACCGGAATCGGATGCACGGTTTGGAAATGGCAAGCAAAACAAATATGGCACCGGTCTGCGATAAACAGCAAGTAGCCATCTAAATGCATCAAGTTAAATATGCTATAGCACTCAAACATGGCAACAAAATACATGGCAGGGATCCACTCATGAAGCTTGACAAAATATGAACACTGAGCTACGGCTAATTCATCCATTAACAGGTTCAAACAAGCATGGCAAAAGTGCAAATGACAACAGGTTTCAGACTTAGTGAAATTAACACAAGTCTGGAATTTATCATTAGGAAGCACACTTTAGAGCATAAAAACTACATGCTACAGGAACTTAACATGGCAAAGCAAGGCATGGCATGAAGCTACTCAAAGCACTTAACAAAAGTCCCTTAGTGACCGTGAGCCAAAAGGGATCAGAAATTACAATTGCAAGCATGTGAACATGGCAAAAACATAAACAGATCTCAGACTTACAGAAAAACTGGAGCATGCAAATCAGTTAACGAGTAGGCATGTTTACGAGCTCGATGCACTCACTAAAAAGCATGGCATGACAAACTAAGCATACACTCATCAAGAATACATGGCACAGAAGCTAGACATGGCAAGAACAACAACATAGAATGCATGGATCAATAGCAACATCCTCGGCAAAATCGCTAAACATGTCAACAATTTGCCAGGATTAACTTTATAGCAAAAGTAGAGCTCGATTGACTCAAGCTAGGGTGCTCCATAAATGCAAACAAAGACATGTATGGATATAGCACCACAATGTTAACAAAACATCCTTAATGATCATCCTCAAAAGAGGCACGGATCACTAGCAAACAACATGAACATATGGCATAACGACAAAAACAGGACAAGGACTTCGTGAAGTTCTAAGTCCCTGAAATCAGCATTACCGATTACGCTACTTTGCAAGCTTGTGCTAGTCACCAAAAATATCACAAAAATACATGGCAAGCACCTCTATAAAGATGGCATGGCATATAACAAAACAAATGTAGAGCTCAGGATCATAGCATGCACACATTAATCATGGCAAAAATGACAAAAAACCATTTGCTGAAACGGATCTGCAACTTTCCTCACATAGCCCTCTTCCAAGAGCATTTCGGGCATCAAGATGACCTCAAATGAAAATTATGCAATGAGAATAAATGATGTACTCATCGAGACGAACATTTTCATATGCTACACGCATGAATCGGAGCTACAGATGTAGAGTTACGACATGATGAAGATGGCATGAAAAGTATGCAGATCTGGGACTTAGAGATATTTTGACCTCGCGGAAGTTGGACGGGGAGATCCCAGGATAGAGCGGATCGGGACGAGGGGAGCCGTTTGGTTGGCGGGCCAGGTGGATCTGATCCCACCTCACCGGATCTAGAACATGGCGGTGACCGGCGCGGCGCACAGGAGCCGAGGCGGCGATGGGCGGCGATGGAGCTCGGCCAGGGCGGCGTGAATCGCCGGAGGCGGCGGGAGAGGTCGGAGGAGGCGGCGACCGGACGGAGGACGAGGGGACGGCACGAATTCGGGCGGCAGGCGCGCTCGCGGGCGGCGATGGCGGGCGGCGGCCGGAGCTAGGAGCTCGCCGGCGCGGGCGAAGAGAGGCGCGGGCGGGCGGCGTGAGGGAAGCGGGCCGCGGGGGCCGGACACGGGCTCGCGGGCCTCGGGCAGCGCGGCGATGTGGGCACCGGGCGGGGCGAATGCCAGCCCGACACGTGGTGGCGGACGTCGTGGGCGGACATGTTCGTCGACGGGAAAAATGTCCGGCGGGTGAGGGGAGAGAGGGGGCTAGGGTTTTGCACGAGAATTTCGGGGGTGATCTATTTATAGAGGTCGAGGGAGCTAGGAGAGTCCAAATGAGGTGCGGTTTGTGGCCACGCTATCGTGATCGAACGACCGAGAAGATAGAGAGGGTTTAGGTGGGTTTTGGGCCACTTTGGAAGGGTGTTGGGCTGCAACACACACGAGGCCTTTTCGGTCCCTCGGTTAACCGTTGGAGTTTCAAACGAAGTCCAAATGGCACGAAACTTGACAGGCGGTCTACCGGTAGTAAACCAAGGCCGCATGACAAGTCTCGGTCCAATCCGGAAATGTTTAACACCCACACACAGAAAGAGGTAGAAAGGGACACCAGGTGACATAGGAGCGCCGGATTGCAAAACGGACAACGGGGAAAATGCTCGGATGCATTAGACGAACATGTATGCAAATGAAATGCACATGATGACATGATATGAAATGCATGAAACACAAGCAATGACAACACAACAACAGCAAATAACTGGAGGACACCTGGCGCATCGGTCACGGGGCATTACAGAGCACCAACTCTCCCCCGTCACTAGTAATGCGGGCTCCAAGCTAGTATCGGCCTAGGTAATCAATAATGCCCTTTCCCATATAAGGGTAGAGTGGTTGAGCATGTAAGGTTGGAATAACGGTCGCAACTTAAACCAATCCGTTTTTGAAAGCAACACACACACTTGCCTCGGTACACCACTTCGTCATCAAGCGGTTACCCATCTCATTATCTCCCTCGGGCATAAGTGGCACCCGACGGGGTTCTCGAAAAGTCCTTGAAAATACTTTGTCTCCATCACCATGCATATTCCCGCCCCTTTTTGCGTAGCAACTACTTTAGCATCCTATCTACTCCCACTGGCATAACCCTCATAAGGAGGTATGGTCATGCACAATGCAAGTATCAACGAGGAAGTAACATAGGCAAACCATCAAAGTGGTTCCACCTCATCATGATTCCGTTGCAACAACAATATGGTGCTATATGTCATGCATAAAAAGGGTTTGATAGACATGGTCAAAGGGCTGCTTGCCTGTTTTAACAAAGTCTTCGAGGTCTTCAAATATCTCTGGTCCAACTCCAAGCATTTCGTCAACTATCGTTGAAAGCAACCATAATAAGCAACACAATAAGTCAGAAAATAAAAGTGCTCTAAAAAATATTAATTTGACTTTTCTAGGACATCTCTGGTTATATCAAAATTGACCAGAGTGGTTTCAATGGAATTTGGTCAGTGGATATTTCTAAACATTTTGATATGATGGAATCAAGGGGTTTATGGATTTGTAAGAAGTGTACAAAAACATATTTTTGAAAAATGAGCAAAGGCAAACCATGATTTTAGAAGCATCTAGGAGTTCGTTTCACTAGATTTGGAGTTCAAATGAATTTCCTATGAATTTGCAAAGTTCGCTAATATGAAGAAATGGCTCATTTTATTGTGTGGCACGGAAAGTATTAGGAAAATGTTGAAAAACTAAGTTATGAACTTAGAAGTATCTAGGATCTTGAATCATGGCATTTGGATCACTTTTGATCTCTCTATGATTTTCTAAAGTTCATCACAGAATTGGAAAATGGGGTTTTATAGGATTTGTGTGAAGAAAAGTTTCCTGGAAAAATTTGCAAACAGCACCATGTGATAGATCTTGAATTTATGAACTACTACAAATTTGAATCATCAAATTTGGAGCTCTGTTGAATTATTTATGGATTTTTGAAGTTGACTGGAAAAGAAAAAGGAAATAAGGCTTTAACCTTATCCTACGCACAGGGTGACAGATAGACCGTGGGCCGGCCTAGTGGCTCGGCCGTGCAGGCGCTCGGGCCACGTCGAAGGCGCACTTATCCTGGGCATTTTCGCTGCAGGGAGGCGCACTGAGGAGAAGCCGCCTCCACTTATGCGCGGGCCCGGCTGCCCGATGGCTTATAGGCAGGCCCCGCCTGTCGGGTTCATCCCCAACCTCCCGCTTCGATAGAGCAAAGGCACGGGCGGTGTCGACGGCTGCTTGCTAGCACAGTAGGGCATCTCCGGCGATGCTCCTCCCAACGGCGTGCTCGGGGGACCCGGCCGCACCCAACTGTGGGTGGCACGGTCTCCCAGGGCCACCGGGTTGAGTAGGGCGTCGGCCGCGGCGGACGAGGCTGAGGGTGACGATGGAACTCGACGGCACGACCACGGGGAGGAGAGGGAGAAGCGCGGGATGGCTTGCGGTGATGGTGGAGATGCTCTGGTGCAGTCCAGAGGGGAGGAGGAGGAGAGGTGGGTGCAAATTTAGGCGGACTCCAGCAGCTCGGCTCCGGCCATGGGGAGCGACGGAGGGCACGGGGAGAGGTTTGGCTTCATCCAGTGGGTCGCTAGGAGGGACAGAGGGCGAAGGGGATCTAGAGAGAGGCCTGGGAGGCTCTATATGGCGAAGCCACGGCTCACCGTGGACGCGGCGCACGGGTGGCCGCGGCAACGGCTCGGGCGGCCAGGAGAGAGGGCGAGGGACTGTCTGAGGCATTTGTGGGCGTGGTGCTGGGTGCAGGGAAGGGATAGAGAGAGCGGGCGAGCTGCTGGTGGAGCCACAGGCTCACGCGAGCATTGGCCGAGCGGCGGCGCTCTGACACGGGCTGCAGAGGAGAGAGGAGAGCGCAGGAGCAAGTGGGAGACCTGTTGGCGTGATGCGGGCGCTGAGGCGCGTCGACTAGCGCGCTTGGGCGGCCCGAGGTGGACGGGAGCGCGGTGTCAACGGTCGGGAGCACGGTAGCGTGCTCCATAGCGCGTCTTTGGCCGGCATGTGCGGCTTTTTCTCGCGTCCTCGCATGGACACTTGCGTTTGGGGGCTCTGGGAGGGAGTAAACAAAGTGGAAATGGCATTGGATGCCTTGGGGAGCTAGTAGAAGAGATGAGGGGTGGAGAGAGAGTGAAAATGCTGCTGTCCAGAGAAGAAAAAAGAGCTTTTCACCCCCTTCATCATGGCTTCTCGGGCAGGGAAAGATGCAGGGGGGTAGAGGAGTATCACATGAAGCTGTGGTACAAATTTGGACTCAAGGAGATTAGTGGGAATGGCCAAAACATGCAGTTTAAGTTTTTGCCAGAAGGTGTTTGATGTAGGTTTGGGCAAGCAAATGTTCTCTATCTGGTATGAGACTCCACAGGGTGAAATGGCACATATAATTAGGTCCTTCAACCGATCTTGAGCTCATTTGGGCAAAGTTGCCAATGCAACTTTTGTAAACCCTAGAAATTAGCAGAAATGGACTTTTCAAGATTTAGTCATGCAAATCTATTCTCCTTGATGCACAACTTAGTGTAGTGTCATCATTTGCGGCTCTGAACATGTCCACAAAATTTGAGATCAAAAGGAGAAAGTTGCCAATGTAAAGTTGTTCAAATTTGGCTCTAGACAGAGAGGGTTTGGGGGCACTTTGATCAAGATAACATTCTCTCCAACTTGTGCCATTTGGTCTAGATGCATTACTACACCATTTGAGCATGTGCACCAAGTTTGAGAGCATTTGGACATGTTTGGCACTACAAAGTTGTTCAAACTTGAAAAAGGACAGAAGTGGTTTGGAGAGGGTTTCATGGGGTTATACTGTTCTCCATGACATGAAACTTGGCAAGATCATCAAACATGTCATATTTGACATTCTAGAATTTTCTTGGAATCTTTGGGGAATATTTCCTTTGTAAATATTTCAAAAGCTTGAAATATCCAGAAAGGGTTTTTGAGGGATTTGACAAATAATTTGAACATGACCATGTGTTGAAACTCTTAAATATGGACAATATATGTCCACTGAGCTTCCCTAAATTTTCTCAAATATTTTTGAAGCTTTAAAATAATTTTAACCTATTAAAGACCATTTCCGGACTTAAGAAAAAGCCTTTAAATAAAATAGGAAAAATACTTTTAAAATTATATTTTTGTGGTTTCTGGGTGTCCTATATCTAATAGGAGTCAAATATATTTTTAGAAAGATTTTTACTGCCCTTAATTAAGTACTTGCAGTGCAAATCTCAATTCAGGGGTTTGGGGAAAACTAATTTTTTGAAATACTATTTGGCCAAATTATTTTTGTAAGAAATTATTTTTATGTCCTATACAAATGGCATTATCATTGGGCAAGGTTTTGGATCAAGGAGAAGGAGTATAAGGGTTGGAGGATTTATTAGATATTTAGAGCACTTGCAACCAACACACAAAAATCAAATCAAGCAAAGACCTAAACACTCAAAAGTTTTTGTCAAACCATATTTTATCATGATTAATTAGATTAAGTGTTGTGGCATGAAAATCAGGGTGTGACAGACCTACCCCACTTACAACAATCACGTCCCCGAGATTCCCAAACTAGGCGCGGGAAGGAATACAAAACTAAAATCTAGGGTAGTCTTCACGTCCTCATAATGCCTCTGCTTCCGTGTGGTGCTCCATTGAACCTTGAAGTACTCGATGGTGTGGCTTCGTGTATGACATCCTGCTTGATCCAGATTGCAATTGGGGTCTCTCGCGTAGGTCATATTGGGATGGAGGTCGATGGCTGGATGATCGATGTCCTCGTAGAGATCGGGCTTATCAGGAAGTTGGAAACACTTCTAGGGTTGTGATGCATGGAAAATGTTGTGCACATCAGGTAACTTAGGTGACAACTCCAGCTGGTAACTATCTTCTCTTCATCTCGTGGTGATCTTAGAGGGGGTCGTTAAATCTTGGAGTGAGCTTCTGCTTGACATGGAAATGCTTGGTTCTTCTAAGAGGAGTGACCCGTTGGTACACATGGTCTTCAACGCAGGAGTTTAGTTCTTCACGATGGTGGTCGGTTTAGTTCTTCCCCCTTGACATGGCGGTCTTCAGATGTTCCTTAACCAACTGAATGGCTCTTCTTTTGTCTTCGGGTGGAAAGGTATGTCATCATATAATGAAGGCACCCAAATTGTCCAAGTACTCCGTGACGACTTGTTCACGAGGTACGTAAGGTAGGCTGGGGCATTGGTGGTGATCACGGTTGAGTGTTTGCCAAGGTCTTCTTGACCTAGAACCAAAGCTCGTGGTCATGGTCCAACCATGTTGTGGCTTGGTAGGGTTTTAGGGTTTCAAGGATTCTAGGGTGCATGTGAACGTTTATCATCCTATCCTTGAGCACGATTTCTGAGAGGCCAATTGTTCTATCTAGTCATTTAAACAAATAACCTTATACCACCAAAAGCATCAACTCTTGTAGGTCAGCCCCAATCATTACTCATGCTATTATTATTCTTAGGACTTCTGAGAGGAGGTTTAACAGGATCATATATGTCTACAATCCCCAAATTCATATGTATGTCTACCCCTAAAAATCCATGGGTAGAACATACAAGCTACTAAGCTTGAACGTGACAATCCAAGTGCTCAGCCTACTCTTCCAAGGTCTAAGGCATTTCTACCCTAAGGAAACACATCGTATGCCAGTCCAAGATCTTGTTTCCTTCCTATGAATCAACTCTAAGAGCCCATTAACTACATAATTCATAAATTCTACAAATCCAATGTCTATGGTGTTCCACATGATCTTCTAATGTCCTATAATCCCCAAATAGTTGAAAAGGCTATCTCTACTATAGTCAGTCCACCAATTCCCGTTATTGTGAATTGATAAACTCCAAGGTCAAGCTTATATAGAATCCTAGATCAACTTCAACAATTAATCCACTCTCCTAGTTTATTGTCCACCGAGAAACATGGTATCATGATCGAGATCATCAGTCTAAATCCAATTTACTCCGAACCATGTAGACTACTAGCATATAGATTCCACCAGGATCACCCATCTAATACAAATCTCTTGTCCAATGAGGAATCATACACGTTTCCCCTAAGTCTTCATCGTAATGTCAACTATCTCCTATCAATATCCCCTGGTCAAGACAAATCCTCATACTTCCAAGAATTTAGCTTGCGGTCTTAATTGTCCCACTAAATCCAATTTACTCAGGGGGGTAAAGAAAACTATGCTTCTCTATTGACATGATCCCATCAAGTCCATCTATCAACATGAAAGCCTTATAATCCACCAAAAAGTCTCATATAATTCCTCAAGGTCACTGATATAAACTCATCAAGTCATTTGTTCTCTATTCATATACCCCCAAATTGGTCTTTCCTATGGCATCGTCAGTTCTGGTACTACCTCGGGATGATAATGTGCTCGCTCACTATGCCCAATAGTTCCATAATGAACCCAGTGATAAGCAAGTCCTACTGTAGCTTAACTTGTTCTCTTGTGATTCCGTAAGTTAAGCTCATGGTTAAGGATTCGAGCTTGGGTATCTTGTGAAGTCTCGAAGGGTCTAGGAATGGGTTTCTAATCTTGAGGGGCAACCATAACTCTACGGGGTTGTACTTGGTCAAGGAGGCTGTAGCAAAAGTCTTCAGTGCTAGTTGGTCGCTGAGGTGGAATCCTTGGTGCATCTTGTCTTGCTTATCTTCAGTTGATGAGAGAGATGAGAGGGAGAAGTAGCATAGAGGAGGGGAATGCCTAAAAGGGGTTCTATAGTGCAAGTGTAAACAAACAAGTGCAAAAAGGGCCAATCACAAGCATTAAGATAAGGAAGGTGGTATAGTCGCGTACTTGTTGCCTAGGGCAAAAAGGGCGACTGGTATCAAAACATAAACAAATAAAAACAAGCAACACACAATCATGGTTCTATTCGAACCATCATATGGACTCGATTGCGCATACGGCGTACATGACTCATCCTACCCTAGGGGTTCTTGGACTCAGTAGTCGTGCCTTGTGCCTCGTGCAGTCTTTTGAGTTTTCCTCGGGTGTTGCTACGTCTCTTGTAGTTGTTCGATGAAATGATCCAGGTTGGCCTGAAGAATCTTCAACAACTTCTCGCATGTTGAAGTGATGGGGTGAAGGTGGCTCCTCATAGTTGGCACTGATTCGGTCTTCTATTGTCTTCTTATTCATGACGATCCCTTTTGGCTCCTAAGGCATTGACGGTACTAGGTAGGTATACCTTTATGCAGGGACATCAACAAGGCATAGTAGAGGTCCAAGATGTCGGTTAAGTTGATGACAACATCGACACCAAGAGCGGCGAATGAAGAGAATAGTTTTCCTGCTCACTATAATGAGGCGGACCAAATGGCGAGGTTCTCATCCACTGGTGGTTGCCGATACAACAATGGTAAGGACATGGTTTCTCTATTAGCGATGTATATAGTGATCTTACATATCTTACACCCTGATCGTCATAGGACAAGGTTGCATCATCCTGGGGCAGTGTCAAGGGTGTCACCATCTTCTGGGTATTCATGTCCTCATTCCTTGAGGATGTATCTTTTGTTGGTATCGTCTTGTCGAGGTGTCGCCAATCTTGTGTTCAGAAGATGTGGGTGAATGTCTGACAAGGCATCTTCCTTCTAGATTATCAACGAGGATTTCAAGGAATCCAGTGGTCAGGGGCATAAGGGTTCTAGCGATCATAAGTTTTGAAGGGGAAGAGATCAATAAGGAAAGTATACCTTAGTTTTCGAAAAAAAATTAGAAGGGAAGAGAAGTATAGATAGTTTTTGAAAACTAGCGATAGTTTTGGAAATAGTTTTACCCTAACTAACGACGATGCTAACTAAGGCTTCCTACAGTCAACCTGGCTCAGATACCAGCTCTGTGGGGACCCCGACTCATAAGTCATGATCACCGAATGCACGTGTATAGTGATCCCAGAGATCAATGCTCACTGAACACACAGAAGCTGAATAACAAGAGTCTTACATCCATACATACCGTATTACACAAGTAGGACCATTATGGTCAAGTCTTGAGTATAACATTGCAGCGGAAATCTTCGTCGATAACTTGGACCCATGCCATCTGCCTTAACCCTACAGGCATTCTGACTGGGAAGCGTCCTAGCTTGCATGTTCGTCACCGAAGTATTCTTCTTCATATCATGTTCTTTCATGCCTGGCCAATAAAATAACCAGTGGCAAGCCAATGAGTTCTCTGAATGTACTCGCAGGCAACCCATGTTTTGGTTCAAGATACAACAATGCATGATATAGGTAAATTTTTGCAAAAAGCTAGTTTTGAGTGCAAAGACATGTTCAACCACTTGTAAGACGTGCATCAGAAGAATTCAAGTAACCATGAGGATAGGTTACAGATATCAACATAAATAGAGTGGGCATCAACCCAA
The DNA here is from genome assembly GCF_002162155.2 of Triticum dicoccoides. Lineage (NCBI taxonomy): Eukaryota > Viridiplantae > Streptophyta > Magnoliopsida > Poales > Poaceae > Triticum > Triticum dicoccoides. Next base: position 61,638,740 of record NC_041390.1, on the reverse strand, counting down.
CTCAATCATGTCAAGTCCTTTGACTTGACCCAAGTAGTTCTTCCCACTTATCCAAACACATACACTGGTTTGTAAACATGTGGACGTAGCCCAAGAGCGGTTACCCAACTGTCCTTGACCATGGACACGGCTATTCGAATAGTTTTACACTCTGTAGAGGTTGCACACTTTACCCACAAGATCCGGGGAACTTCCGTGTTAGCCACGACCCGTGGTACCTCAAGTGCCCGGGATAACCACCCGATCACTATCTTTCCCTAGACAACACTAACATGGAGTCCACTCGATTGGTAGTAACCCCTGTGCCCAACATTTCACAACTTAAAATTGTGGAGCCTCGCTCCCATATTCATCACATACCACTGGAACGGGGTACCAATGGTGTGTCCGGTGCCCCATAAAAATGTTCTTGGTCGCCCTACCTGGAACGACCCCGTCCCGAGAGAGAGCACCAACTCTCCCCCGTCACTAGTAATGCAGGCTCCAAGCTAGTATCGGCCTAGGTAATCAATAATGCCCTTTCCCATATAAGGGTAGAGTGGTTGCGCATGTAAGGTTGGAATAACGGTCGCAACTTAAACCAATCCATTTTTTAAAGCAACACGCACACTTGCCTCGGTACACCACTTCGTCATCCAGCGGTTACCCATCTCATTATCTCCCTCGAGCATAAGTGTCACCCGACGGGGTTTTCGAAAAGTCCTTGAAAATACTTTGTCTCCATCACCATGCATATTCCCGCCCCTTTTTGCGTAGCAACTACTTTAGCATCCTATCTACTCCCACCAGCATAACCCTCATAAGGAGGTAGGGTCATGCACAATGCAAGTATCAACGAGGAAGTAACGGAGGCAAACCATCAAAGTGGTTCCACCTCATCATGATTCCGTTGCAACAACAATATGGTGCTATATGTCATGCATAAAAAAGGTTTCATAGACATGGTCAAAGGGTTGCTTGCCTGTTTTAACAAAGTCTTCGAGGTCTTCAAATATCTCTGGTCCAACTCCAAGCATTTCGTCAACTATCGTTGAAAGAAACCATAATAAGCAACACAACAAGTCAAAAAATAAAAGTTCTCTAAAAAATATTAATTTGACTTTTCTAGGACATCTCTGGTTATATCAAAATTAACCAGAGTGGTTTCAATGGAATTTGGTAAGTGGATATTTCTAAACATTTTGATATGATGGAATCAAGGGGTTTATGGATTTGTAAGAAGTGTACAGAAACATACTTTTGAAAAATGAACAAAGGCAAATCATGATTTTAGAAGCATCTAGGAGTTGGTTTCACTGGATTTGGAGTTCAAATGAATTTCCTATGAATTTGCAAAGTTGACTAATATGAAGAAATGGCTCATTTTATTATGTGGTACATAAAGTATTAGGAAAAATGTTGAAAAACTAAGTTATGAACTTAGAAGTATCTAGGATCTTGAATCATGGCATTTGGATCACTTTTGATCTCTCTGTGATTTTCTAAAGTTCATCACAGAATTGGAAAATGGGGTTTTATTGGATTTGTGTGAAGAAAAGTTTCCTGGAAAAATGTGCAAACCGCACCATGTGATAGATCTTGAATTTATGAACTAGTAAAAATTTGAATCATCAAATTTGGAGCTCTGTTGAATTATTTATGGATTTTTGAAGTTGACTGGAAAAGAAAAAGGAAATAAGGCTTTAACCTTATCCTGCGCACGGGGCGGCTGATAGACCGTGGGCCGGCCTGGTGGCTCGGTCGCGCAGGCGCTCGGGCCACGTCGAAGGCGCACTTATCCTGGGTGTTTTCGCCGCAGGGAGGCACGCCGAGGAGAAGCCGCCTCCACTTATGCGCGGGCCCGGCTGCCCGGTGTCTTACAGGCGGGCCCCGCTTGTCGGGTTCATCCCCAACCTCCCGCTTCGACAGAGCAGAGGCAGGGGCGGTGTCGACGTTGGCTTGCCAGCGCTGCAGGGCATCTCCGGCGATGCTCCGCCCACCGGCTTGCTCGGGGGACCCGGCCGCACCCAACTGTGGGTGGCACAGTCTCCCAGGGCCACAAGGTTGAGTAGGGCGTCGGCCGCGGCGGACGAGGCTGTCGGTGACGATGGAACTCGACGGCACGACCACGGGGAGGAGAGGGAGAAGCGCGGGATGGCTTGCGGTGATGGTGGAGATGCTTTGGTGTAGTCCAGAGGGGAGGAGGAGGAGTGGTGGGTGGAAATTTAGGTGAAGTCCGGCGGCTCAGCTCCGGCCGTGGGGAGCGACGGAGGGCACGGGGAGAGGTTTGGATTCGTCCAGTGGGTCGCTGGGAGGGAGAGAGGGCGAAGGGGATCCAGAGGGAGGCCTGGGGAGGCTCCATATGGCGAAGCCACGGCTCACCGTGGACGCGGCGCACGGGTGGCCGCGGCAATGGCTCAGGCGGCCAGGAGAGAGGGCGAGGGACTGTCCGAGGCATTTGTGGGCGTGGTGCTGGGTGCAGGGAAGGGATAGAGAGAGCGGGCGAGCTGGTGGTGGAGCTACGGGCTCGTGCGACCATTGGCCGAGCGGCGGCGCTCTGACGCGGGCTGCAGAGGAGAGAGGAGGGCGCGGGAGCAAGTGGGAGACCTGCTGGCGTGATGCGGGCGCCGAGGCGCGTCGACTGGCGCACTAGGGCGGCCCGGGGTGGACGGGAGCGTGGTGTCAACAGTCGGGAGCACGGTAGCGTGCTCCAGAGCGCGTCTTTGGCTGGCATGTGCGGTTTTTTCCCGCGTCCTCCCGTGGCCACTTGCGTCTGGGGGCTCTGGGAGGGAGTAAACAAAGTGGAAATGGCATTGGATGCCTTGGGGAGCTAGTAGAAGAGAGGAGGGTGGAGAGAGTGAAAATGTTGTTGTCCAGAGAAGAAAAAAGAGCTTTTCACCCCCTTCATCATGGCTTCTCGGGCAGGGAAAGATGCAGGGGGTTAGAGGAGTATCACATGAGGCTGTGGTACAAATTTGGACTCAAGGAGATTAGTGGGAATGGCCAAAACATGTTGTTTAAGTTTTTGCCAGAAGGTGTTTGATGTAGGTTTGGGCAAGCAAATGTTCTCCATCTGGCATGAGACTCCACAGGGTGAAATGGCACATATAATTAGGTCCTTCAATCGATCTTGAGCTCATTTGGGCAAAGTTGCCAATGCAACTTTTGTAAACCCTAGAAATTAGCAAAAATGGACTTTTCAAGATTTATTCATGCAAATCTATTCTCCTTGATGCACCACTTAGTGTAGTGTCATCATTTGAGGCTTTGAACATATCCACAAAATTTGAGATCAAAAGGAGAAAGTTGCCAATGTAAAGTTGTTCAAATTTGGTTCTGGACAAAGAGGGTTTGGGGGCACTTTGATCAAGATAACATTCTCTCCAACTTGTGCCATTTGGTCTAGATACATTACTACACCATTTGAGCATGTGCACCAAGTTTGAGAGCATTTGGACATGTTTGACAGTGCAAAGTTGTTCAAACTTGAAAAAGGACAGAAGTGGTTTGGAGAGGGTTTCATGGGGTTATACTGTTCTCCATGACATGAGACTTGGCAAGATCATCAAACATGTCATATTTGACATGCTAGAATGTTCTTGGAATTTTTGGGGAATATTTCCTTTGTAAATATTTCAAAAGCTTAAAATATCCAAAAAGGGTTTTTGAGGGATTTGACCAATAATTTGAACATGACCATGTGTTGAAACTCTTATATATGGACAATATATGTCCACTGAGCTTCCCTAAATTTTCTCAAATATTTTTGAAGCTTTAAAATAATTTTAACCTATTAAAGACCATTTCTGGACTTAAGAAAAAGCCTTTAATAAAATAGGAAAATAACTTTTAAAATTATATTTTTATGGTTTCTGGGTGTCCTATATCTAATATGAGTCAAATATATTTTTATAAAGATTTTTACTTCCCTTAATTAAGTACTTGCAGTGCAAATCTCAATTCAGGGTTTTTTGGAAAACTAATTTTTTGAAAATACTATTTGGCCAAATTATTTTTGTAAGAAATTATTTTTATGTCCTATACACATGGCATGATCATTGGGCAAGGTTTTGGATCAAGGATAAGGAGTATAAGAGTTGGAGGATTTATTTGATTTTTAGAGCACTTGCAACCAACACACAAAAATCAAATCAAGCAAAGACCTAAACACTCAAAAGTTTTTTTCAAACCACATGTTATCATGATTAATTAGCTTAAGTGTTGTGGCATGAAAATCAGGGTGTGACAATCTGCTTAGTTTACTCATCATATATGTCGAGATGACATGCCCATCCATTATCAATACATATTCCATCTGTCATCATACCATGTTTTTCCACTCAAATGTTGTTCTTGTGCATCAGATATCAAAAAGGAAGAGGGTGGTTGCCGAACCTGAAGGAGCACCAGCAAAGTCCTTGAAAACATGGTGGTGCCGGAGAAATCAGACAGCACCCCACTTATATTGGTTGTACAACCAGTGACACAAAAAAGTAGGACCGACTCCATCAGACTGTACCCATACTTCATTGGCCACACCACTAGCCCCACCACACAGGACCTGCACTCCAGAAAAAGGTATACCGATTTCATTTGCCATAGCACCAGTTGTACCATAGAAAAATCCCACTCCAGCAAAAAGTACAGCAAATCCACCGGCTGAAGACCTATCCCAACTGCAGAGACGGCCAATTCCTGCAGATTGGAACCCCATTCCATTTATTCCCAGTTTAAAATACAATGCTTTCAATGTTGTTAGGGACTACGTGCATATATTCCCATCATGGGAAGATTATTGTGAAGACAAACACCATTTTCACATCTTCCTGTCCAACTTACGTGTAAGTGCTATTATTCATGGTTATTATTTTCATGTTTTCTGCTGATTGAACACATCAATGATTTACATTACATTGTTGTAACTAGGAGAGGGTCAATCTGGATAGTCATGACGAGCAAAGTTTGCTTGTGCTTTTCAAGGAAGCATTGTAGCAGTACCGGTGTTACCTGAGGAAATCACACTTTGATGGCAAGTCTATAAACGAATTTTTGGTGAAGTCTCATGTGCTAAATTTAGAAGACATTGAATGGAAAAACCTTGTTATGCACTGGTCTCGTTCCCAGGATGAGGTACTATCTATGAAATCAAATGACAATTTGAACTTCTACTTTTCCGCATGTGCCTTATGGATCTTTTTGCAGAAAATCTGCTTGAAGAAGAATTCTGGTTTGACAAGAATGACAGGATATCACAAATATGCTACCTGCTGCTTTGCTCTTGTTAGTACCTGTTGTCCTGTATCACTGTACTTGCATACATACCTGGTTCATGATGTGACAGCAGTATGCATGATAGCTTGCTTATCAATTGTTCGCTCCAAATTATCTGATCTGTATGAATGGTTACATTAGTGTAGAATATATCCAATGCCAATGTTTTTTAGCTCTGCATTGTTCTTGTAAGTACATGATGTCCTTTATCAGTGTACTTATAATGACAGGTAGTTGTTCATGTACCATCACTCTGCAGCTTATTTTTCTTTACCCTCCATTTTCTACACATCAGATTTATATTTACTCTTACCATAAGGTTGGTACTGAATAAGTTTAGCTGCGCATTGCTCTTGACTGTACCTTTTGCCTGTATCGCTGCACTTACATTTATAGCTACTTGGTTATGTAGCATCACTCTTCATCTTATCTTAAATATTCTCCATTTTTCGTATATTATCACATCTATATTTACTCTTAATAAAATGTAAATAAAGGCAATGCTTTTGAAGAAGGTTCTGTGGTAAACTTCTTGAATTGCCCCCCCATCAGCATGGACAAGGCCTTTATAGAGCCTATCTTCACCAATAATGTAAGTTTGTCCATCTCAAGCATTCAAACTTTGTTGTATATATTTGGTTAGGCATGACTGCAACAGCTGTTTATTTTTGGTGTTTGCATCAATTGCTTGTTTAAAGTTTATTATGTAGTTCATAAACAAAAGTTTGTCCTTTCTCAATTTAAGTTTTCAGTTGTACAACCAAGTTCCTTCTTCATACCATGTAAATTAAACTATACAGAGCAAGTGATCTTCTTTTGCACTGCATGTATGCTTCTGTTCTTCATCCGTAATCCAGTGGTGTGGTGAACCTACCCACTACAGCACAATGTCATAATCCGTAATGTCTTAACTATGAACAATGTCATATCATTCTACTATTATTTAAACCGTCTCTTTATTTGCCAATCTAAAATGGTATAAATTGACAGCACACTAACCATTGATACTTATGAGTTCATGATCTATAATCCAGTGGTGTCATGAAGCTGCCAACTCCTTCACAATGTCATTTCCTACCATGTCTTGACCTGAACAATACCATATTGTGTTAATGTAATTTTAAACTGTGTCACTTTATTCGTCAGTAAGAAATGTGATGAATTGTCAGCACTGATACTTTTATGTGCAAAACATGTCATCTGTCTGCTTGTTTATCTTTCAGAGTGAGGAAGATATAAGTGTTGAACAAGCGCAGTCTCATCATCTTGCTCAGCTGCTTGCGCTGCAGCTCCCCAGCAGGGCTAACCTTTCTTGAACTCTATTAAAGTGCTGTCAGTTTTGTATATTATTTTGTTGGCATGTTTATTTGCACTGGTGGCGATCTTTGATGCCCCGTGTATGTAATCTGCTGTCTGCTTGTGCTTTATTATCATAGTGGCGAACTTTGATGCCCAGTGGATGTAATATGCCGTAATTTCTTTATTGTATAGTCAAGGTTTTTTCTTATTCACGATGCTGCAGTTATTTTACTGTATATATATCCTGTCTTCGTAGTAAACCAGCCAAACCGTAAAATTACTGTACATAATCAGGCCGTCATGCAATCACAATGTAGGTTGGGCCTGAAACGTGCCGAACGGCCCACGGGTCGGCAGCAGCCCGAAATGAACCACGGCCCACGATTGTGTGAATCAAATCACGGGCTTTTAACAGGCCAAAATTGTCTCGGTCCTTGTTTGGCCCAATCAGATATCGGTTGCGAGCAGGCCGGATGCAAACTGGGTCGTAGTTAGGCCCAACTATATGATGGGCTTTTAACAGGCCAAAATTAATATAGGGACGAAATGTTAAACGGGCCCTTAACAGGCCAAAACTAATATCAGGCCGAATTACTAAGTGGGCCTTTAGCAAGTGGGCCCAAAAGCATAGTGTCCAGTTGACGGGCCGAATCTGATATGGGCCATAATTGAGCCCAAAGCCTGTTAAAGGGTCGGACCTGATCTGGGCCGTAATTTGGCCCAGAACGTAGTAGGCTTTTAACGGGCCGGATCTCATATGGGCCACTATTAGGCCCGGAGCATGGCAGGCCATTAATGGACCAGATCAAATATGGGCCGGCATTTGGCCCAAAACATGGCAGCCAGTTAATGGGCCGGCCTACTAGGGTCCTCAAAATCTTGTGGGCCTATAGCTGGGCCGGCCCATTAATTTCGGTGAAATCTCGTGGGCCTTTAGCTGGGCCGGCCCATTATGATCTGCAAGAATCTTGTGGGCCTTTACCTGGCCCGGCCCATTATGGCACACAAAAATCTTATGGGCCTTTACCTGGGTCGGCCCATTATGGCCCGCAAAATCTTGTGGGCCTTTAGCTGGGCTAGCTCATTATGGTCCGCAAAATCTCGTGGGCCTTTAGCTGGGCCGGCCCATTATGGTCTGCAAAATCTTGTGGGCCTTCAGTTGGGCCGGCCCATTTAAACTTGATGGGCCGGTCCACGTGTAACATATCATAGGCGCGTCTCGCCCATTGGATGAGTGACACCTATGCCAATGCGGACCTCACATATGTCTCCTCCAGCCAATGATGATTTTACACGTGGAAAATCCCCATTGGTCGGGGCTGTTAACGGGTTATTGGATCCAAAACCCGACACGATAGCCTAACGGCGTTCTGTTACGGTGGATGCCACGTGTCGGTCACCTTTGACGAAAGCACTTCTGTGACGCGCGATTTATCGTCATGAAAGTGGACACTTCCATGATGATAATTTGGGTAATGTCATGGAACACTTCTATGACAGCACAGGTATGACTATCTTGATTCTGTCATAAATTTGTCATGGATGTACATGCATGACAAAAAACGCGACCTACTGTGACAAACACGTATCATCACGGAAGTGTATTTTTTTGTAGTGTTTATGATGAAGACTATTGAATTCAAATGGGATTTATTGGAAAGAATTAAACGCAACTCTGAAGATTGGGACCTCGATGAAGGTAAGGAGTCAGGTATAACACCTAAGTTTGATTGTGTTAAATATTTTATGGATACCGATGCTTTCCGTGAATTTAGCACTAAATATGGCCTTGACTGTGAGATAGTAGCTTCTCTACTCATGTTGATCTCCCTAAGGAGAAGTGGTTTAAATATAATCCTCCCATTGAAGTAAAAGCAGTTGCACCTATTAAAGTTGAAGAAAAGACTATCACTTATGATGATCCTGTTGTTCCTGCTGCTTATATTGAGAAACCACCTTTCCCTGTTAGAATAAAGAATCATGTTAAAGCTTCAACTGTGGTTAACAAAAGTAATATTAAGACACCTAAACCCCCTGAGCAAATTAAAGTTGAACCTAGTATTGCTATGGTTAAATATCTCTTGGCCGATAATATTGATGGGCATGTTATTTACTTCCGCAATGAAGCTGCTAGAATTGCTAGACTTGATGCTAAAAATAAACATAGACTTGTTGTAGGCATGCCTGTTATTTCTGTTAAAATAGGAGATCATTGCTATCATGGCTTACGTGATATGGGTGCTATTGCAAGTGCAATACCTCATTCCGTATATAAAGAAATTATGCATGATATTGCACCTGCTGAGATAGAAGAGATTGATGTTACAATTAAGCTTGCCTATAGAGGTACTATTTCACAAGTTGGGATTGTTAGAGATTTTGAAGTCTTGTGTGGGAAAGTTAAATATCCTGCTGATTTTCTTGTTCTTGGTTCCCCACAAGATGGCTTTTGTCCCATTATATTTGGTAGACCATTCTTGAATACTATTAATGCTAAGATAGACTGCAATAAGGATATTGTTTCTGTTGGTTTAGGGGATATGTCTCATGAGTTTAATTTTGCTAAATTTCATAGACAACCCCGTGATGAGGAGTTGCCTAGTAAAGATGAAATTATTGGTCTTGCTTCTATTACCATGCCTCCTACAGATCCTTTAGAACAATATTTGCTAGACCATGAAAATGATATGTTTATGAATGAAAGAAGGGAAATAGATGAAGTATTCTTTAAACAGGGACCTATTCTAAAACACAACTTGCCTGTTGAAATCTTAGGGGATCCTCCTCCACCCAAGGGTGATCCCGTGTTTGAGCTTAAACCATTGCCTGATACTCTTAAATATGATTATGTTGATGAAAAGAAGATATATCCTGTTATTATTAGTGCTAACCTTTCAGAGCATGAAAAAGAGAGTTATTGAAAACTCTGAAGAAGCACCGTGCTGCTATTGGATATACTCTTGATGATCTTAAGGGCATTAGTCCCACGCTATGTCAACACAAAATAAATTTGGAGAAAGACGCCAAACCAGTTATTGATCACCAACGACGGCTAAATCCTAATATGAAAGAAGTGGTAAGAAAGGAAATAATGAAGCTCCTTGAAGCAGGTATAATTTATCCCGTTGCTGATAGTCAGTGGGTAAGCCCTGCCCATTGTGTCCCTAAGAAGGGAGGTATTACCATCGTTCCTAATGATAAAGATGAATTGATTCCGCAAAGAATTATTATAGGTTATAGGATGGTAATTGATTTTCGCAAATTAAATAAAGCTACTAAAAAGGATCATTACCCTTTGCCTTTCATTGATCAAATGCTAGAAATATTATCCAAACATACACATTTTTGCTTTCTAGATGGTTATTCTGGTTTCTTTCAAATAACTGTGTCAGCTGATGATCAAGAAAATACTACTTTTACTTGCCCTTTCGATACCTTTGCTTATAGACGTATGCCTTTTGGTTTATGTAATGCACCTGCTACCTTTCAAAGATGCATGATGGCTATATTCTTTGACTTTTGTGAAACGATTTGTGAAGTTTTCATGGATGATTTCTCTGTTTATGGATCCTCTTTTGATGATTGCTTGAGCAACCTTGATCGAGTTTTGCAGAGATGTGAAGAAACTAACCTTGTCTTGAATTGGGAGAAGTGCCACTTTATGGTTAATGAAGCTATTGTCTTGGGGCATAAAATTTCTGAAAAAGGTATTGAAGTTGACAAAACTAAGGTTGATGCTATTGAAAAGATGCCGTGTCCCAAGGACATCAAAGGTATAAGAAGTTTCCTTGGTCATGCCAGTTTTTATAGGAGGTTCATTAAGGACTTCTCAAAAATTTCTCGGCCTCTGACTAACCTATTACAAAAAGATATTCCTTTTGTCTTTGATGATGATTGTGTAGAAGCATTTGAAATACTTAAGAAAGCCTTGATTTCTGCACCTATTGTTCAGCCACCTGATTGGAATTTACCTTTTGAAATTATGTGTGATGCTAGTGATTATGCTGTAGGGGCTGTTCTAGGACAAAGAGTTGATAAAAAATTAAATGTTATTCAATATGCTAGTAAAACTCTAGACAATGCCCAGAGAAATTATGCTACTACTGAAAAAGAATTCTTAGTAGTTGTATTTGCTTGTGATAAGTTCAGACCTTATATTGTTGATTCTAAAGTAACTATTCACACTGATCATGCTGCTATTAAATATCTTATGGAAAAGAAATATGCTAAACCTAGACTTATTAGATGGGTTCTCCTGCTACAAGAATTTGATTTGCATATCATTGATAGAAAGGGAGCTGAGAATCCCGTTGCAGACAACTTGTCTATGTTAGAAAATGTTCTTGATGACCCACTACCTATTGATGATAGCTTTCCTGATGAACAATTAGCTGTCATAAATGCTTCTCGTACTGCTCCATGGTATGCTGATTATGCTAATTACATTGTTGCTAAATTTATACCACCTAGTTTCACATACCAACAAAAGAAAAAGTTCTTCTATGATTTAAGACATTACTTCTGGGACGACCCACACCTTTATAAAGAAGGAGTAGATGGTGTTATTAGACATTGTGTACCTGAGCATGAACAGGAACAGATCCTACGTAAGTGTCACTCTGAAGCTTATGGAGGACACCTATTGGAGATAGAACTGCACATAAGGTATTGCAATCTGGTTTTTATTGGCCTACTCTCTTCAAGGATGCCCATAAGTTTGTCTTATCTTGTGATGAATGTCAAAGAATTGGTAATATTAGTAGACGTCAAGAAATGCCTATGAATTATTCACTTGTTATTGAACCATTTGATGTTTGGGGCTTTGATTATATGGGACCTTTTCCTTCCTCTAATGGGTATACTCATATTTTAGTTGTTGTTGATTACATTACTAAGTGGGTAGAAGCTATTCCAACCAGTAGTGCTGATCATAACACCTCTATTAAGATGCTTACAGAAGTCATTTTTCCGAGGTTTGGAGTCCCTAGATATTTAATGACTGATGGTGGTTCACATTTTATTCATGGTGCCTTTCGTAAAATGCTTGCTAAGTACGATGTTAATCATAGAATTGCATCTCCATATCATCCATAGTCTGGTGGTCAAGTAGAAATTAGCAATAGAGAGCTCAAATTAATTTTGCAAAAGACTATTAATAGATCTAGAAAGAATTGGTCCAAGAAACTTGACGATGCATTATGGGCTTATAGAACTGCATATAAAAAATCCTATGGGTATGTCTCCATATAAAATGGTTTATGGTAAAGCATGTCACTAACCTCTTGAATTAGAACATAAGGCATATTGGGCTATTAAAGAGCTCAATTATGACTTCAAACTTGCCGGTGAGAAGAGGCTTTTTGATATTAGCTCACTTGATGGATGGAGAACCCAGGCTTATGAAAATGCCAAGCTTTTTAAAGAAAAGTTAAAAGATGGCATGATAAAAGGATACAAAAGCGTGAGTTTAATGTAGGTGATTATGTATTGCTATACAACTCTCGTTTAAGATTTTTTGCAGGCAAACTTCTCTCTAAATGGGAAGGTCCTTACATTATCGAGGAGTTCTATCGTTCCGGTGCCATAAAAATCAACAACTTCGAAGGCACAAATCTGAGGGTAGTGAACGGCCAAAGAATCAAACATTATATCTCAGGTAATCCCATAAATGTTGAAACTAATATTATTGAAACCATAACCCCAGAGGAATACATAAGAGACACTTTCCGGAACATTTCAGACTCCGAAAAGGAATAGGTACATGGTGCGGTAAGTAAATCGACTCCAAAACAGTCCTAATGGCAATTTTTCTCCGTTTTGGAATATTTAAGAAAATAGGAAAATAAGAAGCAGAGCGGAAAGGACACGAGGCCTCCACGAGGGTGGAGGGCGCGCCCCTGCCTTGTGGGCACCTCGTGTGCTCTCCGGACTCCGTTTTCTTGCACGATACTTCTTTTGGTCTGTAAAAATTCACTATATAACCTCCCAAAGGTTTTGACCACAGTATCACGCAAATATCTCTTATCTTTGTTTCGAGCTGTTTTTCTGACAGATCTAGGTCGTCATGTCGTCTTCAAGTGCCCCCAAGGACAAGTTCTTCGAGAAGGTCATCAACCCCTACCTCGTGGAGGTTCTGCAACACCCACAACCATTGAGATGCATGAGGGGTTGTTGCACATCCATGATGTGGAGGGACCAAGGAGGACCAGAAGCGTGGAGACAAGGCTTGAGGCAATGGAGCAACAAGTTTTCAAGAGTCAGGATATGGTGGAGCGTGGACTCGACTCCAATCACATAATGATCATGGAGTTCACCAACAACCACAAGTTGGACGCCAAGGACATTGGGGAGGCCATCTTCAAGCTTCATGAGAAAATTGAGCACCTCCAAGCCCAGATCTATGACCTGCAAAATCAAAACTATGAGTATGAATATAGATTCAAGAGGATGAGTTTGGCTGCAGATTTGAGGATTCCGGAGACCCGATCATCCTTCTATGAGGGTGAGCCTATGCCTTGGAAGAGGGACGACAATCCTACATCATCAACAACTCCATCTCCTTCACCAGCAAAAGAGATATAATCACATCGGGTATGGGCACTCCCCTTGGGGACTGCCAAGCTTGGGGGAGTGCCCCAGTATCGTATCACCATCACTTTTATCTTTACCGTTTTCTTAGTTCGATCCTTTTGATAATATCTTCATCTAGTAGAATAAAGTTTTAGTATGATCTAGTTGTGAGTTTTGCTTTATGATCTTCTTATGTAATCGAGTCTGTGAGCTATGTATAATAAAGATTAGTGTTGAGTCAAGGGCTTGATTATTTTGCTATGATCTTGAGGGAATAAAATAAAAGAGAAGAAATAAAAAGAAATAAAGAGATCATATGGATCTTATGGAGAGTAATGAGCTCACATATAAAGAGTATGATGAATAAAAGTTGTTGAGAGTTGACAAACATAGTTTTGGTCATCGTTGCAATTAATAGGAAGTAATAAAGAAAGAGAGGTTCACATATAAATATACTATCTTGGACATCTTTTATAATTGTGAGCACTCATTAAAGTATGATATGCTAAAGAGTTGAGGTTGGACAAGGAAGACAACGTAATGGGTTATGTTTTCTTACATCTAAGATAAATTATATTGTCATGGATCATCCAACATGTTGAGCTTGCCTTTCCCTCTCATGCTAGCCAATTTATTTTCACCAAGTAGAGATACTACTTGTGCTTCCAAATATCCCTCAACCCGTTTTTGCCATGAGAGTCCACCATATCTACCTATGGATTGAGTAAGATCCATCAAGTAAGTTGTCATCGGTGCAAGAAATAAAAATTGCTCTCTAAATATGTATGACTTATTAATGTGGAGAAAATAAGCTTTATACGATCTTGTGATATGGAAGAAATAAAAGCAATGAACTGCATAATAAAGGTCCATATCACAAGTGGCAATATAAAGTGACGTTCTTTTGCATTAAGATTTCGTGCATCTGTAGCGACCCGACCTCAAATGGCCAAGTCTCTATGCTTCAGTGTCATCCCTGGATCGGTAATGCTGACACACACAGTACTCGAGGATTTATAACAGAGTAGAAATCACACACTTATTACATCGAATGTCTCAAAAGAGAACTTATTATAGTAAATATGGCTTAAGGCCATCTAATACGATAACAGCAGAAGGCTTGGAAGATAAAGTGAGTCCATCAACTCCAACGGCATAGCTGAGCTACACGGCATCGACCTAACGAACCTTACTCCTCGTCTGAAAAGTCTGCAACATGATACGTTGCAGCCCGAAAACGGGTCAGCACATGGAATATGCTAGCAAGATAAAACAGTAGAGCAAGAACAGAATAATGCTATCACTACATGCATATTTGGCTGGTGGAAAGCTCTATGGTTATAGTTTTTGCGAAAAGCCAATTTTTTCCTACAACAAAGGAATAGATTTTATTTAACTATCATGGTAGTTGAAACATCATTGAGAAGGTTCCTCCAACTCAATCCCAATTAAAGTAATTAACAACCCAACAATATTAGTTTAGAGTGATGAGATACTTAGGATACTCCAAGTACTAGATACTCAAGATGTCCATAACCGGTGTCGGTGGGAACGACACCTATGGGATCACAAGAATCCCTACTACGGTTGCGGGTCGCGGGGTCATGAGAAGAGTGGATCAAACAGATAGCACACGGTTCATTTATCCAGGTTCGGGCCGCGAGGATGTGTAAAACCCTACTCCTGCTTTGGTGGATTGTATATCTGTGTTCTTGAGATAGCTATGGGGCGTGAGGAGCTCCAAAAAGCCGAATCCTTCTCCTGGTCGCCTCGGGCCTCCTTTTATAGGAAAAGGGGTAGCCACAGTGGCACACAGGAGGTGGAAAGGGAACAGTGATGTGAGGTTATCCCTCGCATTACATGACAAGGCGCATTTAATGCGTCTTGCCCAGGTGTCCTTGCTTTATCGAGGACGGGGGAGAGCCATGTCTCGTCCGTCGCCGCTCCCTCTCGTGTCGACACACGCCCTGGCCAGCGGCGCCCGTGGTGCCATGTAGGCAGGCAGGCAGCTGAGGTGGTGCAGTGGTGGGTCTCCACAAAGATTCGCATGCCGCCACGCTGGTGCCTGCCCAACTGGTTGGGTCCGTAGCTGCATGCGAACGGCGGTGGAGTTTTGACTGGCGTGGGCCTGATGGTGTCCCTACGGGTGTTCTTGGCAAGGGTCTTGCCGGGGCCCCGGCAAGGGTCTTGCCGTGGCGCCTGCTGTCATCCCCGGCAAGGCTCTTGCCAGGGGCCTTGTGGTCCTCCTTGGCTGGGATCCCGCCAAGGATCATCATCTTCTAAAGGGTGTATCTGATCTTGAATGCCTTCACAAAGATCTGCATGCCACCACGGGGATGTCTCCCGAATCCTTGCCCCATGGGGGAAGTGGACTCAAGGATGACTCACTCCGTAGGCGTGGGGCGAGCTGCCACGGCAAGGGTCTTGCCGGGTTTGCTAAAACCGCCTCCCGGCAAGGATCTTGCGGGGGGGTCCGCTCCGTCCCCTTTGCTCTTTGTGGTCTTGGTCTTGGCGTCGTTCTGCTTCTCCTGAGCTTCGGCCTTACCTTGGCTCACCTCCCTTGCCTTGCTCAGTGTCGTGGTGCCCGTGGCTTAGACTGCCTGTGCACAGTTATAGGGGTACAAAAAGTGTACCCCTCTTTTTGTACACCGACAGGAGCCCCCGGGCCTGGGCCACACGTAAGCGCAATCGCGTCGTTGGGCTAGGCCCAAAAACGGTGCGCGGGTAGGCGGGGCGGTTTTTACCACGGTAAGTCTCTTCGTGTGCTGCTCTTCCCATGCTTCCCGCGCGTGGGGAGGCGTGTGTGACATGGGCGGCATGCGTGGGGCTGAGCTCTGCATGCATGCGTCACGCCGTAGTGAAGGGGGCGGTTCGCGCCTTCCCCATAAACGGAGGGAGGCGTGGAGGCGTGGCCCATTTACTGAACGGGGCCGAGGCGTGGTCTTCAAGGCATCCACTCCCCATGATCACGGGGTGGGGAGAGGTCGCCTCATCCGTCGCCTCGGTCCTGCACGCCCGCCACGTGGCTCTCCTGCGCTTGGGCTGGCGAACGGTGGAGGCGGGAAACTGGGCCGCCGCGGGCTGGGGCGGCGGGTCGGTTCCAGTTCCCTGCGCCTTCCGCATCTTGATTGGCTGAGCGGGGCGGCCGAGCCCCCATCCGTTCCTTTATAAAGAACGGGGGGATGGCGTCCCGCATTCCTTCATCTCCTCCTTCCTTCAGCTTCTGCTCCCCCCTTCCATCCGTCATGGAGAGAGGGAATCCTGGTCCTTCAACGGTGGCGGCGAGGGTCGCTGCTCGACAATGCGTCCCTCCTTCTCCTGCACCCGCGGCGGCAGAGCCGGCCGTGAGGGGAAGGGGGAGTGGGCGAGGCCGAGGCGCTCAGGGAAGAGGAGGACGGGGCGGCACGCCGGCCTTGCCTCCGCCGGCAGTTCCTCCCCCCATGGAGGGGCACGTTGGGGATGACCCTTGTGAGTTCTTCGTCGGGGATGGAAGACGTTTGCCCATATCCACCGCTTGACGGAGGGGCTCACTCTCCATTTTAAGCTGATGGAGGGTGGCCTTCTCTCCGTCAAGGTCTTCGGGTGCTTTGGGACCCATGCAAGGTGCTGCGTGGAGAGCTCTTCTGATAGTGAAGACTCCTCCTCGGGGGGAGTGACGAGGAGGACAGCGGCAGCGACAACGAGGGTAGTAGGCGGCAGGATGACGGGTCCGATTAGGCGTCGGGTGCCGCTCCATGCGGCACCGGCGACCCCATCATCCGCATCGCCGGCTCCCTGAACTTCTCGGGGTCGTCTCCTTGGGCGGCTGGCGTTGGGAGGCTGCGGAAGAGGAAGAGGGCGGGCGGCAAGGCCGTCAAGTCGGAGTACGCGGGCACCGACGCCTTCGACGCGTGCTGACCTACCTCCTGAGGAGAGGGGCCCCTTTTTCCCTTTTCGTCTCCTTGACCTACCTCCTGAGGAGAGGGACAAGAAAGGGATTATGGGCACCTTATCTTTTTTTAGTTTGTAAGCCTTCGGGCCTTAGCTGAATTTAAAACTTGTAATCCCATTATTCATGTTTTTCATTCCCTATGGACTGTACCTGAGTGGAATGTTTTTAATGAAAAAGGGATGTTTGCCGGGTCATTTGTTTGTGGGTAGAACCCACGACAAGGAGTAAATCCTTGATATCTTTAAGACAAACATTTCCTTGCCCGGCAACAGGCCTTGTCGTCTCCCCACTTCGCTTGACCCTTCTCACACCTTTGGCGAAGGCAGGGATGAGGTGGGTTTGGGCTCCTTGTTTCATCCTCTCGCTGCCGCGGCTACAACCAAACCTGGCCCCAGGAACGAGCCCTAGGGCCTAGAGTTAGGGGAGCATGGTAGCTTTAGGAAAAACGAGGTTTCACATACCTCAGTCCATAAAGGAATGCATGATAAGGGATTAAGAACGTATCTGAAGCTGTAGCCCCCGGCAACTCTGGTTTGCCGTGGGTGAATCTTTGCTCTTGCAGCCCCCGGCAATACTGGCTTGCCGGGGTCTAGATGCTGGTCTGTCCCTCTTCTCTTTTCCTCCCCAAGTGGTTCAGCACGGATATCCGTGTGTCATGTGAACCAAAGAAGACAAAAGAAAGACAAAGAGACGCACACTCGACCTCTAAGGTAGGGGTTAGTTGCCGCTAAGCACTATCAACCCTAACCAAGGACGAGACTCGACCTAGCATGCATGCTATAACTTAGGGCGCCAGCGCTTCATTTATTTGTGCTCAGGGTCTGTGCCTGGCTTTGTACAAAGGGTTACATGCATCATCGGCAATGCTTGTACAAAAGGTGGCTTGCCGGGGGGCCCGGCAAGCCGCGCCTTACGGATAAAACTTGCAAAGATGCTCAAGGTTCGAGGAGTTACTCACCGGAACGGCATCTTCGGTCTCCAGGTGGACTGCGCCGGGCCTGGTGACTCGTATTACCCGATAAGGGCCTTCCCACTTTGGCGTCAACTTGTTGGAATTCTTGGCCGATTAAATGCGCCGAAGGACAAGGTCGCCTTCCTCAAGGCTTTGGGCATGAACCTTGCGGCTATGGTATCGGCTCAAGGCTTGCTGGTAGCGTGCTGCTCTCACAGCCGCCCGAAGACGATCTTCCTCAAGGAGCATTGCGTCATCTTGCCGCAGTTGCTCTTGCTCAAGCTCATCATAAGCGAGCACTCGAGGTGACCCGTATATGAGTTCAGTGGGGAGAACTGCCTCTGCCCCATATACCAGGGCAAAGGGTGTCTGGCCGGTGGCTCGATTTGGTGTCGTCCTGATCGACCAAAGAACCGTCGGCAACTCATCAATCCAGCGCCTTCCACTCTTGTGCAGCCTGTCAAAGGTCTTGGTCCTTAAGCCTCGCAGTACTTCAGCGTTTGCCCTCTCAGCTTGACCATTGCTTCGTGGGTGAGCAACGGAAGCGAAATAGACTTTGCTGCCGAGGTCTTGGATATATTGCATGAAGGTGCGGCTTGTGAACTGTGTGTCATTGTCGGTGATGACCCTGTTGGGTACACCAAAACGGCACACTAGTCCCTTGAAGAACTTGACGGCTGACTGAGCTATGACCTTCCTCACTGCCTCCACCTCCGGCCACTTTGTGAACTTGTCGATTGCAACGTACAAGTACTCAAAGCCCCCGACAGCGCGGGGGAAAGGGCCCAGTATGTCGAGCCCCCAGACCGAGAAGGGCCAGGAGAGAGGAATGGTTTGAAGGGCTTGAGCTGGCTGATGAAGCTTCTTTGAATGGAACTGACACGCTTCACACCTGGTGACTAGTGTCGTCGCATCCTGGAGAGCGGTGGGCTAGAAGAAACCTTGCCGAAATGCCTTGCCGGCAAGGGCCCTTGACCCGATGTGGGATCCACATATGCCTCCGTGTATCTCCGCCAACAGCTCCAGTCCTTCCTCTCGACGGATACACTTCAATTTCACACCGTTCGGCCTCTTTCTATACAGGACGTCATCGATGAACTGGTACATGGTAGAGCGACGGGCTACTTTTTCCGCTTCTTCCTGCTCTTCAGGAAGTTCCCCTGTTTGGAGGAATCGGACGGTATGTTGTGCCCACGCTGGAGCCTGGGGCTCGACGGCAAGGACTAAAGGCATTTCCTCCGCTATAGGAGCGGCTGTCTCGACGGCAAGAGCTTGACGCTCCGCCGGAGCTAGCCATCCCGTGGCGGGCTCAGTGTCCCTGGCAACATCCTTGCCGGCGGCTCCGGGGAGCTCGACGGGAAAGTACTTGCCAGGTCCTGATTTCCTCCTCTTGTTCTGCTCTGTTGATGAATCAACGGATGGCTGAGTTAGCTGGAGCACAAAGGTACCTGGTTCCACAGGTAGCTTGAGGGCAGCGCGTTTTGACAGGTAATCAGCGATATCGTTCTCCGCTCGGGGAACGTATTCAGCCTGTATACCGTCGAAACACTCTTCCAGCTTTCTCACTTCATCGACGTAGGCCTTCATCAACGGGCTCTGGTAGTCCTTGTTGACTTGCTTGACGACGAGCTGCGAGTCGCCCCTGATGATGAGCTTCTTGATTCCGAGGTCTGCCGCGATCCTAAGACCGGCAAGCAGCCCTTCGTACTCTGCCGTATTGTTTGTTGACACCTCCCTAGGGAAGTGCATCTGGATCACGTACTTGAGGTGCTCTCCAGTGGGCACGACAAGCAGTACTCCAGCCCCGGCGCCGTGTAAGGAGAAAGCTCCATCAAAATACATGATCCAACCGCAACTTGCCTCCTTGCCGGGGAGAGCAGTCTCTTGGGCTTCTTCGTCAGGTGTTATGGTCCATTCTGCAATGAACAGGACTCGGCTCTGAATCATCGAAGTACTTTCAAACTTGAGGCCAAAGCTGGACAGCTCCAGTGCCCATTCCACAATTCTTCCCGTTGCATCTGGATTGTGCAATATCCGTTGCAGAGGGAGGCAAGTGACGACAGTGATCTCGTGTGCCTGGAAGTAGTGACGCGGCTTCCTCGAGGCCATGAGAAGGCCGAAGAGCAGTTTCTGCACACCGGAGTACCTTGATCTAGCTCCCTGCAGGAGGGAACTAACAAAGTAGACTGGGTGCTGCATCATTTTCTTCTTCAGCGACACTTCAACTGGCCATGTCGTCTCTGCATTGGTGGTGTCGGGCTCTGTCGCTGCCATTACCTCGTCGTCAACCTCTCTCTGCGCCACTAGTGCGGCACTGACCACCTGGTTCGTTGCCGCCAGGTATAGCAGCAACAGCTCATGTGGCCTAGGCGCAACTAGTATCGGCGCGGAGGAGAGGTACTTCTTCAAATCTTGCAATGCTGCTTCGGCTTCTGGCGTCCACTCCATCGGGCCCGCCTTTTTCAGGATCTTGAAAAAGGGAAGGGCGCGCTCGGCAGACTTGGAAATGAATCTGCCCATGGCAGCGACGCAACCAGCAAGCCGACGCACATCCTTGATTTGCTTGGGTGCTTCAATCTGCTCTATAGCTCTGATCTTGTCCGGATTGGCCTCTATCCCATGCTGTGACACAAAGAACCCGAGAAGCTTGCCGGACGGGACGCCAAAGACGCACTTCTCAGGGTTCAGCTTGAGATTGATCTTGCGCAGGTTTGCAAATGTTTCTTGCAAATCCGGTATGAGGGTTGCCCTGTTCTTGGTTTTGACCACTATGTCATCCATATAAGCTTCCATATTTCTATTGAGCTGGGGTTCAAAACCAATCTGGACCGCCCTCACAAATGTCGAACCAGCACTCTTCAGCCCGAAAGGCATTCGTATGAAACAATACGTACCACATGGGGTGATGAATGCTGTTTTCTCTTCGTCTTCTCTTGTCATGAAGATCTGGTGGTAGCCGGAGTAGGCATCGAGGAATGACAACAGATCACACCCAGCTGTGGAGTCAACAATCTGGTCGATGTGCGGCAACGGGAAGGGGTCCTTAGGACAAGCCTTATTAATATCTGTGTAATCAATACACAGCATCCACTTCCCATTAGCCTTGTGCACTATGACCGGATTGGCCAACCACGTTGGATGGAGCACTCCTCTTACCAAAACCGCTGCTTCCGGTTTCCGGATCTCCTCTGTGATGAACTCTTGTTGTTCCAAAGCTTGCTTTCTGACCTTCTGCTTGACGGGCCGCGCATGAGGACAGACAACAAGGTGGTGCTCAATCACCTCCCTGGGAACGCCGGGGATGTCGGAAGCTTGCCATGCAAACACATCGACATTCGCCCGCAGGAAGGTGACGAGCGCGTCTTCCTATTTGTCGTCAAGGGTGGAGCTTATGGTGAAAGCCCCTCCCGTGCCGTCCTCATTGACAGAAACCTTCTTGGTTCCCAGCGGTATGGCCATGGGCTTCTTGTTTCGGCCAGTGGAGCTCTCTGGCACGTCCTCGACGGGAGCGCTACACTCCGAAGAGGTGCGCTTGCCGGAGTGGGTGTCCAAGGTCTCACCGGTCTTCTTCTTCTTCTTCCCTCCCGGGGTCCCAGTGGCAGGAGCAAGTGCCCTAGTGGCGGCAGCTGCTACAACTACTTGCTGGTATAGTTGGTCAGCGCAAATCAGCGCATCTTTCTTATCGAAGGGGATGGTGATGATCGTCACAGGTCCTGGCATCTTCAGGGTGTTGTAGGCGTAGTGTGACGCCGCCATGAACTTGGCCAGCGCTGGGCGGCCAAGGATCCCGTTGTAGGGCAAGGGGATCTTGGCAACATCAAACATGATCCTCTCCGTCCTGTAGTTCAGATCGCTTCCAAAAGTCATGGGCAGCGTGACCTTTCCCTTAGGTTGGCTTCTTCTCGGGTTGACCCCCTGAAACATGCCTGTCTCTTCGAGGTCTCCATCAGGAATCTGCAGTTTCTCGATCACGGCAGGCGAGATCAAGTTCAGACCGGCCCCGCCATCGACTAGCATCTTTGTCACCTTGAGGTTGCGTATTGTTGGTGAAACCAACAATGGCAAGCACCCGACCGCAGTAGTGCGATCAGGGTGATCCTCAGTGTCAAAAATGATAGGTGTGCTGGACCACTTCAGCGGCCTTTGGGCATCAAACGATGGCTCTGCCGCTGTAATCTCTCGCGCCCACTGTTTAAGCTGACGGTGAGAAGTATGCAGCGAGGCGCCGCCGTCGATGCACATGGCCTCTATAGCTTTCTGAAACTCTTGGTCGCTGGATTCGTCGTCCTCTTCGTGATCGTCGTCTTCTGGCTTTTTGTCACGGCCCCGGGCGGGCCTCTCCTGTTGTTTATCCTTGCCGCGACGGCCCACCTGGCCGTCACGCTTCTTGCCGGACCCCTTAGCATCGTCTTGGCCCTTCTCCTTGTCCCGCCTCTCATATTCAGCCGTCTGCTTCTCAGCGAGGAGCTCAACCTGTCGGCAGTCTTGGAGAGCGTGGCCTTCGGTGCGATGGATCTTGCAGTATCGCTTGTCGGAGTTTCCTGGCTTCTCGGCAACCGCCAAGGCCCGACAGGCGACACATCCGGCAATTTCCTTGTCGGGGTCATCTGCCTTGGTTTTCTTCGTGGAGCCGGTGTCATCAGATCCCTCGACGGCAAGCACGGCTTTACCTTTGTGCTTCATGTTGCGGCGCCGGCCCCTCTTCGTCGGGGCGGTAGTATCTTCATCTAAGGAGTCGGTTTCCACACCGGCGTCTTTGCCAGGGTACTTCCTTCCCTCTTCAGCCCGGGCACATCTGTCAGCAAGAACATAGAGTTCTGCCATATCTTTCACCTTGTTCATTGCCAGCTCTTCGCGCATCTTGAGGTTACGCACGTTCTGATGGAACGCGCTGATGATGGAGGCAGGGTGAACATCAGGGATATTGTACTGTATCCGGCTGGACCTCTGTATATACTTGACGAGACTCTCGCCTCCCTTTTAGGGAATGACGTGCAGGTCGCTCGCTTGGCCATGGGCTTGGTGGCCTCCAGTAAAGGCGCCCACAAACTCATGGCACAAATCCGACCAGGAGGAAATAGAGTCTACCGGCAAGTGCATCAACCATGACATGGCGTTGGGTTTAAGAGCCAACGGAAAGTAATTCGCAAGCACCTTATCGTCGCGGGCTCCGGCAGCTTGCATCGCAATGGTGTAAATGCTGAGGAACTCGGACAGGTGGGTC
This sequence comes from Triticum dicoccoides, assembly GCF_002162155.2. NCBI lineage: Eukaryota > Viridiplantae > Streptophyta > Magnoliopsida > Poales > Poaceae > Triticum > Triticum dicoccoides. Next base: position 61,615,514 of record NC_041390.1, on the reverse strand, counting down.
TTGCCGCTGTAGTTTTCGCCCACATCAGGTTTGAAGGTGCGGTGAGTGGGCCATTGGAACTGCCGCAACTCACGGGTAAAAGCCAGACAGCCTACCTCGTAAGGTAGGCCTCCAGGGCTCTCCGGTGCCGGGTGGTACACAGTGGGCCCTGCTCACCTGTCTGACTGGTGGCGCGCTCCGCGCCGGCGCTCGATAGTGGTTCGAGTGTCTTCATGTTCTCGTTCCCGAAGGACTTGGCGCTGGTCACGGTGGGTCCGCGGGTCGGACGATGCTATGGAGATTTCGTTGCCTGCAACGTCGTGACGGGCTGGCGTCCGTGGTACCGGGCGAGGACGAGGCGAGTGCACCGTGGTCGCGGCGCCGCCGGCTTTCCTGCCACTAGTGCGTGGGACTCCGTCGGAGCATCGACCCGGGGGCTCCACCAGACTTGGTTCGTCTTTGTTCGCCACCGCAACAAGGCTTCGGATAGTGGCTCTCCATTCATTGAGTTTCCCCGTAGCGCGAGGAAAATCAAGGAGCAACTGCGCGTGCTAGGGCTTCTGCTGGTGTTGGTGGCAGCGAAACCTGCATGGATTGCGACGCGCTTTGACTTCTAACCATGTCAGAAGGAGCTCTATCACGACCCCGCGGTCACATGCCATCTTCACCAACGCCTCGGCGAGCGGGCAGGTCTTCTACCTCCCGGGAGTGGTGCTCGGGGATCTTCCCGCGGCGACGCCCGGGGTCTTCGGCGTGCTTGTGCTGTTCGTCGCGCGCCGTTTGAGAGGAGCGCAGCGTCGGCGCCAGCGTGGGAGTCTTGGAGGCCCTCGCATCGCCTTCGGGCGGGGCGGTAGAGATCTTGGAAGGCCCCGCGCCACCCGCGAAGGGCCTGGCTCCGTCTTTGGATTTGGCGGCGTGCGGCCCGTTACTAGGCGCACGAACATTGCCGCCTCCCAAACTCCGGCTGCTGGGACGGTGTTGGTGTTTGCGAACGGCGCCCCGGGTCCTTTCTGCGACTGGTCCGCTGCTCGCCCGCGTCGGGACGGGATGTCCGGCTTCCGACGGGCCAACCGCCATCGTCGTCTTCTTCTTGGGCGCCATGACGATGAAGAAGCGTTGAACTAACTGCTAAAGCCGATTCACACAACTGCGCCCCCTACCTGGTGCGCCAAAGATGTTGGTGGGAACGACACCTATGGGATCTCAAGAATCCCTACTACGGTTGCGGGGTGCGGGGTCATGAGAAGAGCAGATCAAACAGATAGCACATGGTTCGTTTATCCAGGTTCGGACCGCGAGGATGCGTAAAACCCTACTCCTGCTTTGGTGGATTGTATATATGTGTTCTTGAGCTAGCTATGGGGCGTGAGGAGCTCCAAAAAGCCGAATCCTTCTCCTGGTCGCCTCGGGCCTCCTTTTATAGGAAAAGGGGTAGCCAAAGTGGCACACAGGAGGTGGAAAGGGAACAGTGATGTGAGTTTATCCCTCGCATTACATGACAAGGCGCATTTAATGCGTCTTGCCTAGGTGTCCTTGCTTTGTCGGGGACGGAGGAGAGCCCTGTCTCGTCCATCGCCGCTCCCTCTCGTGTCGACACGCGCCCTGGCCAGCGGCGCCCGCGGTGCCATGTAGGCAGGCAGGCAGCTGAGGTGGGGCAGTGGTGGGTCTCCATGAAGATCAGCATGCCACCACGCATGTGCCTGCCCAACTGGTTGGGTCGGCAGCTGCATGCGAACGGCGGTGGAGTTTTGACTGGCGTGGGCCTGATGGTGGCCCTACGGGTGTTCTTGGCAAGGGTCTTGCCGGGGCCCCGGTAAGGGTCTTGCCGTGGCGCCTGCTGTCATCCCCGGCAAGGCTCTTGCCGGGGGCCTTGTGGTCCTCCTTGGCTGGGATCCCACCAAGGATCATCATCTTCAAAAGGGTGTATCTGATCTTGAATGTCTTCACAAAGATCTGCATGCCACCACGGGGATGTCTCCCGAATCCTTGCCCCATGGGGGCAGTGGACTCAAGGGTGACTCACTCCGTAGGCGTGGGGCGAGCTGCCACGGCAAGGGTCTTGCCGGGTTTGCTAAAACCGTCTCCAGGCAAGGATCTTGCCAGGGGGGTCCGCTCCGTCCCCTTTGCTCTTTGTGGTCTTGGTCTTGGCGTTGTTCTGCTTCTCCTGAGCTTCGGCCTTACCTTGGCTCACCTCCCTTGCCTTGCTCAGTGTGGTGGTGCCCGTGGCTCAGACTGCCCATGCACAGTTATAGGGGTACAAAAAGTGTACCCCTCTTTTTGTACACTGACAACCAGGGACACGGCTAACCATGATTAGTTTATACACTCTACAGAGGTTTGCGCACTTTTCTCCACAAGACCCGATCTCCTCCGTTGGATTTCTCACACTACATGGTGTTTGAGAAACGGATGACCGAGACACAGTCTTTCAGAAGCATTAACCCCTCACTCCGGGCAGACCATACCAAACCTACATCCCACTACCTACTGATCCACCTCTTTGGGAGCTTCATGCAACTTACTCAACTATGCTAGAGCCCATAATAGCTTGTTGTTTCACACGGAAGTTTCTAGCATGAAAATATCTCAGTTCCCTTTGAGCCTGGGTGGCGAACCATAGGATTATCACACGGGTACTCCAGGATATCCTAGGACAACACTGGATTCACCAGGTGCCCAACAAACAATCCACCCAGATGTTTATTCAAGTTGCCACCTTAAGTTAAACCATTAATTAAAAATCTCACATCTATCATGGATTTCACTCACCCAAACCACGTCTACGAGCATAGCATAGCAATATAAGCAATTCGTAGAAGTAACTCCCAAGGGTTTGAATATAACAGGGCAATAGGTTCTACCTCATAAACTACTTCCCAACCCACATTTTAATCACATCCTAACCATGCAATGTTTGAGGATTGGAACTAATGCATAAAACTAGGTGATAAAGGGGTATGATCAAAGTGTTACTTGCCTTGCTGATGATCCGCAAAACCTAGGGACTCGTAGTAGCCCGCTTCGCACTACGGGTGTTCTATCACAAACAAACAAAAGCGTACATAAGTAATCAAGCAAATAAACACGGGTAAAACTCAAATAATAAGATCTAACCAGAAAGTTCAACTGAAGAACTCCAGTTTGCAAAAAGAATCAGATCAAACGGAGCAACGAAACTCAAATGGCAAAAGAAACAAGATCCATTTACTAATCTGGACTAGGGTCAAATTTTACAGTAGCAAAAGCTCATTCAATTGGTTAAACAGAAAGAGGGCTTCGAGATGAAGATCTAGGCGCTTGAATCGCCTGATTCCGACAAACGAGCGAAAAGATAAACTAAAACGAAAATCGGATCAGAAATCGCGATCGAAAATAAACGCGAAAAATCCGAGAAAAAAGAAAACTGACGAACAGGCTAACAAACGAATGTTCGTTGTCTGTAACTATCGAGCGAAAACCGTTTGTTAAAATGAACGTACGGACAAACGTCCGCTAAATAGATAAACCGAGAAAACCGGTGAACTGATCTAAAAAACAAACTAGGGTTCTTTTTAAAAAACGAATCCGTTTTCTAAAAAAACGGCGGCGGCGAACGGTGCGTTACCTCCGGTGAGCTGCGGCGGCGGCGGCGGCGGCGAGCTATTGCAGGAGCGGCGGCGGAGGCGCTGCAGCGACGGCGGCGAGCTACGGTAGGGGCAGCGGCGCGGCGCTGCGGTGGCGGGGCTCGGGCGGCGGGGTTGGTGGTGGTGGCGGGGGGTCCGGGGGTTATTTAAAGAGGGGGAGGGGGCGGCTTGGAGGAGGGGCAAGGGCGGCGGCGAGAGGAGTCCCGGCCGGACTCCTGTCCGAGGCGGCGGTGGTGTCGGTCTCCTGGAGGGAGGCGGCGGCGCGGAGGAGTGGGCCGACGGCTGGGCTTGGGCCCAGTTAGCCACGTCGCATTTTTTTAAAATAATTCCGCTGAAACTAAAAAAAATCCTAGAAAATAAAATAAACTTTTAAAAATGCCAAACCAAATTTTCACTGTCTAAATAAAATATTTAGATCAAGATGAACATTTTCTTGGCCCTAAAATGAAACTTTGAAAAACGTGCAATTTTTCTAATGCAATTAAAATTGCGATAAAACCCGAATAAAATCAAATATTTGATTTTTAATATTTTTCCTCCAATATTTCAATTATTTTGGAGAAGTCATATTATCTTCTCTCATATATTTTAATATGAAATATTTTTGGAGAGAAAAATAATTAAAACCAAAATCCTCGTTTCAGTATTTGATAAAACTCAAATACGAAAACTGGGAAATCCCCAACTCTCTCCAAGGGTCCTTGAGTTGCTTAGGATTTCGAGGATCGCGAAACGAAAGATGCAATAAAATATGACATGCATGAATGATCTATGTATAACATTCCAAATTGAAAATTGGGATGTTACAAACGTACCCCTCTTAAGATGAATCTCGCCCTCGAGATTCGGGTTAGCTAGAATATATGTGTGGGTGGTCTTTGCGAAGATCTTCCTCTCGTTCCCAGGTGGCTTCATCCTCGGTATGGTGGTTCCACTGAACTTTGCAAAACTTGATAACCTTGCTACGGGTGACTCGGCTGGCAAATTCGAGATTCCTGACTAGCTTCTCCTCATAGGTCAAATCATTGTCCAATGAATCGCATCCAAGGGTACTGTATCTCTTAACGGTATATCGGCCATCTCAGCATGACACTTCTTCAACTATGAAACATGAAACACATCATGAACTCCTGACGGTCCTTCAGGTAACTCCAACTTGTAGGCAACTTCTCCCATCCGTTCCAAAACATGATACGGTCCTACAAATCTCGGGGCTAACTTCCCCTTAACTCCTAAACGTTTCACTCCTCGCAGGGGTGACACTCGCAGATATGCTCTGTCCCCAATTTCATAGGTTACTTCCTTGCGTTTCTAATCTGCATAACTCTTTTATCTGGACTGAGCTATCTTTAGTCTATCTCTAATCAACTTAACTTTCTGTTCAGACTCTTTGATCAGATCTGGTCCAAACAACTGTCGATCTCCTACTTCATCCCACATCAACAGTGTTCCGCATCTTCGTCCGTACAGGGCTTCGAACGGTGCCATCTTCAAACTGGTTTGGTAGCTGTTGTTGTATGAGAACTCCCTGTAGGGCAAATTGTCATCCCAACTAGATCCATAATCTAGCGCATAGGCTCTCAACATATCCTCCAGAATCTGGTTGACTCTCTCGGTCTGTCCATCTGTCTGCGGGTGGAATGTTGTATTGAACTCCAACCTTGTCCCCAAAGTTTGGTGCAGGTGATGCCAAAACTTTGAAGTAAACTGTGTCCCTCTAGCTGATACGATGGTCCTCGGAACTCCATGCAGACACACGATCCTGGTCATGTATATCTTGCCCAACTTCGCACTTGTATAGGTGGTTTTCACTGGGATAAAGTGAGCCACTTTGGTCAAGCGATTGCTACGTCTTGAGCTTGCGTTGGTTTTCCCCGAAGAGGAAGGGATGATGCAGCAGGGTAGCGTAAGTATTTCCCTCGGTTTTTGAGAACCAAGGTATCAATCCAGTAGGAGGCCACGCTCAAGTCCCTCGTACCTGCACAAAACGATAGCTACTCGCAACCAACGGGATTAGGGGTTGTCAATCCCTTCACGATCACTTACGAGAGTGAGATTTTATAGATATAATATTTTTGGTATTTTTGGTATAAAGATGCAAAGTAAAAAAGTAAAAGCAAAGCAAGATTAAAGTGATGGAGATTGATATGATGAGAATAGACCCAGGGGCCATAGGTTTCACTAGTGGCTTCTCTCAAGAGCATAAGTATTCTACGGTGGGTGAACAAATTACTGTTGAGCAATTGACAGAATTGAGCATAGTTATGAGAATATCTAGGCATGATCATGTATATAGGCATCACGTCCGTGACAAGTAGACCGAAACGATTCTGCATCTACTACTATTACTCCACTCATCGACCACTATCCAGCATGCATCTAGAGTATTAAGTTAAAAATAGAGTAACGCCTTAAGCAAGATGACATGATGTAGAGAGATAAATTCATGCAATATGAAATAAAACCCATCTTGTTATCCTCGATGTCAACGATGCAATACGTGCCTTGCTGCCCCTTCTGTCACTGGGAAAGGACACCGCAAGATTGAACCCAAAGCTAAGCACTTCTCCCATCGCAAGAACTACCAATCTAGTTGGCCAAACCAAACGGATAATTCGAAGAGACTTGCAAAGATAACCAATCATAAAAAGAATTCAGAGAAGATTCAAATGTTATTCATATATAGACTTGATCATAAAGCCACAATTCATCGGTCTCAACAAACACACTGCAAAAAGAAGATTACATCGAATAGATCTCCACAAGAGAGGGGGAGAACTTTGTATTGAGATTCAAAGAGAGAGAAGAAGCCATCTAGCTACTAACTATGGACCCGAAGGTCTGAGGTAAACTACTCACACTTCATCGGAGAGCTATGATGATGTAGAAGCCCTCCGTGATGACGGCCCTCTTCCGGCGGAGCTCCAAAACAGGCCCCAAGATGGGATCTCGTGGATACAGAAAGTTGCGGCGGTGGAATTAGGTTTTTGGCTCCTGTTCTGATCGTTTGGGGGTACGTGTGTATATATAGGAGGAAGAAGTACGTCGGTGGAGCACCGAGGGGCCCACGAGGCAGGGGGGCACGCCCTAGGGTGGCGCCCCCACCCTCGTGACCGCCTCTTTTGTTCCTTGGAGCAGCGTCCAAGTCTCCTGGATCACGTTCAGTGAGAAAATCACGTTCCCGAAGGTTTTATTCCGTTTGGACTCCATTTGATATTTCGTTTCTTCGAAACACTGAAATAGGCAAAAAAAACAGCAATTCTGGGCTGGGCCTCCAGTTAATAGGTTACTCCCAAAAATAATATAAAAGTGGAAAATAAAGCCCAATATAGTCCAAAACAGTTGATAATATAGCATGGAGCAATCAAAAATTATAGATACGTTGGAGACGTATCAGGCATCCCCAAGCTTAATTCCTGCTCGTCCTCGAGTAGGTAAGTGATAAAAAAGAGAATTTTTGATGCGGAGTGCTACTTGGCATAATTTCAATGCAAATCTTCTTAATTGTGATATGAATATTCAGATTCGAAAGATTCAAGACAAAAGTTTATATTGACATAAAAATAATAATACTTCAAGCATGCTAATAAAGCAATTATGTCTTCTCAAAATAACATGGCCAAAGAAAGTTATCCCTACAAAATCATATAGTCTGGCTATGCTCTATCTTCACCACACAAAATATTTAAATCATGCACAACCCCAATGACAAGCCAAGCAATTGTTTCATACTCTAACTTTTTCAAAACTTTTTCAATCTTCACGCAATACATTAGCGTGAGCCATGGATATAGCACTATAGGTGGAATAGAATGTTGGTTGTGGAGAAGACAAAAAGGAGAAGATAGTCTCACATCAACTAGGCGTATCAACGGGCTATGGAGATGCCCATCAATAGATAACAATGTGAGTGAGTAGGGATTGCCATGCAACGGATGCACTAGAGCTATAAGTATATGAAAGCTCAAAAAGAAACTAAGTGGGTGTGCATCCAACTTGCTTGCTCATAAAGACCTAGGGCAATTTGAGGAAGCCCATCATTGGAATATACAAGCCAAGTTCTATAATGAAAAATTCCCACTAGTATATGAAAGTGATAACATGAGAGACTCTCTACTATGAAGATCATGGTGCTACTTTGAAGCACAAGTGTGGTAAGAGGATAGTAACATTGTCCCTTCTCTCTTTTTCTCTCATCATTTTTGTATTTGGGCCTTTTATCTTCTTTTGTTATGGCCTCTTTTTATTTGGGCTTCTTTGGCCTCTTTTTTTATTTATTTTATTTTTCATCCGGAGTCTCAACCCGACTTATGGGGGAATCATAGTCTCCATCATTCTTTCCTCACTGGGACAATGCTCTAATAATGATGATCATCACACTTTTATTTTTCTTACAACTCAATACTTAGAACAAAATATGACTCTATATGAATGCCTCCGACGGTGTACCGGGATATGCACTATGACAATGATGGAGTGTGTCATGATAAACGGAACGATGGAAAGTTGCATGGCAATATATCTCAGAATGGCTATGGAAATGCCATAATAGGTAGGTATGGTGGCTGTTTTGAGGAAGGTATATGGTAGGTGTATGATACCGGCGAAATGTGCGCGGTATTAGAGAGGCTAGCCAAGGTGGAAGGGTGAGAGTGCGTATAATCCATGGACTCAACATTAGTCATAAAGAACTCATATACTTATTGCAAATATCTAGAAGTTATCAAAGCAAAGTATTACGCGCATGCTCCTAGGGGGATAGATTGGTAGGAAAAGACCATCGCTCGTCCCCGACCGCCACTCATAAGGAAGACAATCAATAAATAAATCATGCTTCGACTTCATCACATAACGGTTCACCATACGTGCATGCTACAGGAATCACAAACTTTAACACAAGTATTCTATAAATTCACAACTACTCAACTAGCATGACTTTAATATTATCACCTCTGTATCTCAAAACAATTATCATGTTTCAATCTTTTCTTAGTATTCAACACACTCAAAAGAAATTTTCACAAATCTTGAATACCAAGCATATTATTATTAAGCAAATTACCATGCTATTAAGACTCTCAAAATAATTTAAGTGAAGCATGAGAGATCAATAGTTTATTTAAAACAATTCCACCACCGTGCTCTAAAAGATCTAAGTGAAGCACATAGAGCAAAATTATAATGCCCAAAAGATATAAGTGGAGCACATAGAGAAAAATTACTTAGCTCAAATGATATAAGTTAAGCACATAGAGCAAAACTACTTAGCTCAAAAGATATAAGTGAAGCACATAGAGCAAAACTATTTTAGCTCAAAAGATATAAGTGAAGCACATAGAGTATTGTATCAAATTTTAATTCATGTATGGCTCTCTCAAAAGGTGTGTATAGAAAGGATGATTGTGGCATACTAAGACACAAAGACACAAGTAATACAAGACGCTCCAAGAAAAACACATATCATGTTGGTGAATAAAAATATAGCTCCAAGTAAATTACCGATGGAAGTGGACGAAAGAGGGGATGCCTTCCGGGGCATCCCCAAGCTTTGATTTTTTGGTGTCCTTGGATTATCTTGGGGGTGCCATGGGCATACCCAATCTTAGGCTCTTGCCACTCCTTGTTCCATGATCCATCAAAATAATTCACCCAAAACTTGAAACCTTCACAATACAAAACTCAAAATAGAAAACTCGTGAGCTCCGTTAGCGAAAGAAAACAAAAGACCACTTCAAGGTACTGTAATGAACACATTCTTTATTTATATTGGTGTTAAACCTACTCTATTCCAACTTCTCTATGGATTATAAACTATTTTACTAGCCATAGATTCATCAAAATAAGCAATCAACACACGAAAAGCAGAATCTGTCAAAAACAGAAGAGTCTATAGTAATCTGTAGCTAGCGCAATATTTGGAACCCCAAAAATTCTAAAATAAATTTCTGGACGTGAGGAATTTATCTATTAATCATGTGCAAAAAATAATTAGCTAAATAGCACTTTCAAATAAAAATGATAGCAGTTCTCGTGAGCGCTAAAATTTCTGTTTTTTACAGCAAGTTCAACAAGACTTTCCCCAAGTCTTCCCAACGGTTCTTCTTGGCACAAGCACTAATTAAACACAAAAAACACAACCAAAACAGAGGCTAAATAATTTATTTATTACTAAGCAGGAGCAAAAAGGAAGGAAAAAAATAAAATTGGGTTGCCTCCCAACAAGTGCTATCGTTTAACGCCCCTAGCTAGGCATAAAAGCGAGGATAGATCTAGGTCTTGCCATCTTTGGTAGGCAATCCATAAGTGGCTCTTATGATAGTTTCATATGGTAATTTTATTTTGTTTCTAGGAAAGTGTTCCATGCCCTTTTTTAATGGAAATTGAAATATAATATTCCCTTCCTTCATATCAATAATCGCACCAACCGTTCTAAGGAAATGTCTACCAAGAATAATAGGGCAAGAAGGATTGCAATCTATATCAAGAACAATGAAATCTACGGGCACATAATTCCTATTTGCAACAATAAGAAAATCATTAATCCTTCCCATAGGTTTCTTAATAGTGGAATCCGCAAGATGCAAGTTTAGAGAGCAATTATCAAAATCACGGAAATCTAGTAAATCACACAAAGTCTTGGGAATAGTAGAGACACTAGCACCCAAATCACACAAAGCATAAAACTCATGATCTTTAATTTTAATTTTAATAGTTGGTTCCCACTCATCATAGAGTTTTCTAGGGATAGAAACTTTCAACTCAAGTTTTTCTTCATAAGATTGCATCAAGCATCAACAATATGTTCGGTGAAGGATTTATTTTGACTATAAGCATGTGGAGAATTTAGCACGGATTGCAACAACGAAATACAATCAATTAAAGAGAAACTTTCATAATTAAATTCCTTGAAATCCAATATAGTGGGTTTAGCAACATCTAGATTTTTATTTCTTTCAATCCCACTTTCATCAATTTCATCATTAAGATCTAAATACTCCTAATTTTTAGAACGCCTTCTAGGTAAAGGAAGATAATATTCAGTTTCATCAAGATTCATATTGCAAAATAAAGATTTAATAGGAGACACATCAATAACTTTTAGATCTTCATCTTGATTTTCATAGGAATTGGAAGAACACGCTTTAATAAAGGCAGCTTTGGAAGCACGCATCCTAGCGGTTCTTTCCTTGCACTCATCAATGGAAATTATCATGGCTTTGAGAGACTCATTGATATCATGCTTAGGAGGAATAGATCTAAGCTTTAAAGAATCAACCTCAAGAGAAATTCTATCAATGTTTCTAGCCAAATCATCAACTTTAAGCAATTTCTCTTCAAGCAAAGCATTAAAATTCTTTTGTGAATTCATAAATTCTTTAACACTATTCTCAAATTCAGAGGGCATCTTATTATAATTTCCATAACAGTTGTTGTAGGAATTCCCATAATTATTAGAAGGATTACTAGGATATGGCCTAGGATTAAAATTCCCTCTATAAGCGTTGTTACCAAAATTATTCCTACCAACAAAATTCACATCCATAGATTCATTGTTATTATCAATCAAAGTAGACAAAGGAATATCATTAGGATTAGAAGAAACACTCTTAGTAGCAAATAATTTCATAAGTTCATCCATCTTTTCACTCAAAACATTGATTTCTTCTATTGCATGCACTTTTTTATTAGAAGATCTTTCAGTATGCCATTGAGAATAATTAACCATAATATTATCTAGGAGTTTAGTAGCATCTCCTAAAGTGATTTCCATAAAAGTGCCTCCCTCGGCCGAATCTAAAATATTTCTAGAAGCAAAATTCAATCCGGCATAAAAATTTTGTATAATCATCCACAAATTCAAACCATGAGTAGGGCAATTACATATCATTAATTTCATTCTCTCCCAAGCTTGTGCAACATGTTCATGATCAAGTTGTTTAAAGTTCATAATATCGTTTCTAAGAGAGATGATCTTAGCGGGAGGAAAATACTTAGAGATAAAAGCATATTTGCACTTGTTCCAAGAATCAATACTATTCTTAGGCAAAGATGAAAACCAAGCTTTAGCACGATCTCTAAGCGAAAAAGGAAATAGCTTCAATTTAACGACATCATTATTGACATCTCTTTTCTTTTGCATATCACATAACTCAACGAAGCTATTCAGATGAGTAGCGACATCTTCACTAGGAAGGCCGGCGAATTGATCTTTCATAACATGATTCAACAAAGCAGTATTAATTTCACAAGATTCAGCATCGGTAAGAGGAGCAATCGGAGTGCTAAGGAAATCATTATTATCGGTATTGGTGAAGTCACACAATTTGGTAGTATCTTGAGCCATCGCGAGAAACAAGCAATCTAACACACGAGCAAACAAAAAGGCAAGCGGGCAGAAGAGGCAAATAGAGAGAGAGGATAGAGAGAGAGCGATGGCGAATAAAATGGCAAGGGTGAAGTGGGGGAGAGGAAAACGAGAGGCAAATGGCAAATAATATAATGCGAGAGATAGGGATTGTGATGGGTACTTGGTATGTTGACTTTTTGCGTAGACTCCCCGGAAACGGTGCCAGAAATCCTTCTTGCTATGACTTGAGTTTGCGTTGGTTTTCCCTGAAGAGGAAGGGATGATGCAGCAGAGTAGCGTAAGTATTTCCCTCAGTTTTTGAGAACCAAGGTATCAATTCAGTAGGAGGCAATGCTCAAGTCCCTCGTACCTGCACAAAACGATAGCTACTCGCAACCAACGCGATTAGGGGTTGTCAAGCCCTTCACGATCACTTACGAGAGTGAGATTTGATAGATATAATATTTTTGGTATTTTTGGTATAAAGATGCAAAGTGAAAAAGTAAAAGCAAAGTAAAAAAAGCAAAGCAAGATTAAAGTGATGGAGACTGATATGATGAGAAAAGACCCGGGGGCCATAGGTTTCACTAGTGGCTTCTCTCAAGAGCATAAGTATTCTACGGTGGGTGAACAAATTACTGTTGAGCAATTGACAGAACTGAGCATAGTTATGAGAATATCTAGGCATGATCATGTATATAGGCATCACGTCCGTGACAAGTAGACCGAAACGATTCTGCATCTACTACGATTACTCCACTCATCGACCGCTATCCAGCATGCATCTAGAGTATTAAGTTAAAAACAGAGTAACGCCTTAAGCAAGATGACATGATGTAGAGAGATAAATTCATGCAATATGAAATAAACCGCATCTTGTTATCCTTGATGTCAACGACGCAATACGTGCCTTGCTGCCCCTTCTGTCACTGGGAAAGGACACCGCAAGATCGAACCCAAAGCTAAGCACTTCTCCCATGGCAAGAACTACCAATCTAGTTGGCCAAACCAAACGGATAATTCGAAGAGACTTGCAAAGATAACCAATCATAAAAAGAATTCCGAGAAGATTCAAATATTATTCATATATAGACTTGATCATAAACCCACCATTCATCGGTCTCAACAAACACACTACAAAAAGAAGATTACATCAAATAGATCTCCATAAGAGAGGGGGAGAACTTCGTATTGAGATTCAAAGAAAGAGAAGAAGCCATCTAGCTACTAACTATGGACCCGAAGGTCTGAGGTAAACTACTCACACTTCATCGGAGGGGCTATGATTATGTATAAGCCCTCCGTGATGACGGCCCTCTTCCGGCGGAGCTCTGGAACAGGCCCCAAGATGGGATCTCGTGGATACAGAAAGTTGTGGCGGTGGAATTAGGTTTTTGGCTCCTGTTCTAATCGTTTGGGGGTACGTATGTATATATAGGAGGAAGAAGTACGTCGGTGGAGCACCGAGGGGCCCACAAGGCAAGGGGCGCGCCCCCCACCCTTGTGACCGCCTCTTTTGTTCCTTGGAGCAGGGTCCAAGTCTCCTGGATCACGTTCGATGAGAAAATCACGTTCCCGAAGGTTTTATTCCTTTTGGACTCCGTTTGATATTCCGTTTCTTTGAAACACTGAAATAGGCAAAAAAAACAACAATTCTGGGTTGGACCTCCGGTTAATAGGTTAGTCCCAAAAATAATATAAAAGTGGAAAATAAAGCCCAATATAGTCCAAAACAGTAGATAATATAGCATGGAGCAATCAAATATTATAGATACGTTGGAGACGTATCAGGCATCCCCAAGCTTAATTCCTGCTCGTCCTCGAGTAGGTAAATGATAAAAAGAGAATTTTTGATGCGGAGTGCTACTTGGCATACTTTCAATGCAAATCTTCTTAATTGTGATATAAATATTCAGATTCGAAAGATTCAAGACAAAAGTTTATATTGACATAAAAATAATAATACTTCAAGCATACTAATAAAGCAATTATGTCTTCTCAAAATAACATGGCCAAAGAAAGTTATCCCTACAAAATCATATAGTCTGGCTATGCTCTATCTTCACCACACAAAATATTTAAATCATGCACAACCCCGATGACAAGCCAAGCAATTGTTTCATACTCTAACTTTTTCAAAACTTTTTCAATCTTCACGCAATACATGAGCGTGAGCCATGGATATAGCACTATAGGTGGAATAGAATGGTGGTTGTGGAGAGGACAAAAAGGAGAAGATAGTCTCACATCAACTAGGCGTATCAACGGGCTATGGAGATGCCCATCAATAGATATCAATGTGAGTGAGTAGGGATTGCCATGCAACGGATGCACTAGAGCTATAAGTATATGAAAGCTCGAAAAGAAACTAAGTGGGTATGCATCCAACTTGCTTGCTCATAAAGACCTAGGGCAATTTGAGGAAGCCCATCATTGGAATATACAAGCCAAGTTCTATAATGAAAAATTCCCACTAGTATATGAAAGTGATAACATGAGAGACTCTCTACTATGAAGATCATGGTGCTACTTTAAAGCACGAGTGTGGTAAGAGGATAGTAACATTGTCCCTTATCTCTTTTTCTCTCGTCATTTTTTATTTGGGCCTTTTCTCTTCTTTTTTTATGACCTCTTTTTATTTGGGCTTCTTTGGCCTCTTTTTTTATTTATTTTATTTTTCGTCCGGAGTCTCATCCCGACTTATGGGGGAATCATAGTCTCCATCATTCTTTCCTCACTGGGACAATGCTCTAATAATGATGATCATCACACTTTTATTTTTCTTACAACTCAATACTTAGAACAAAATATGACTCTATATGAATGCCTCCAGCGGTGTACCGGGATATGCACTATGACAATGATGGAGTGTGTCATGATAAACGGAACGATGGAAAGTTGCATGGCAATATATCTCGGAATGGCTATGGAAATGCCATAATAGGTAGGTATGGTGGCTGTTTTGAGGAAGGTATATGGTAGGTGTATGATACCGGCGAAAAGTACGCGGTATTAGAGAGGCTAGCAAAGGTGGAAGGGTGAGAGTGCATATAATCCATGGACTCAACATTAGTCATAAAGAACTCATATACTTATTGCAAATATCTAGAAGTTATCAAAGCAAAGTATTACGCGCATGCTCCTAGGGGGATAGATTGGTAGGAAAAGACCATCGCTCGTCCCTGACCGCCACTCATAAGGAAGACAATCAATAAATAAATCATGCTCTGACTTCATCACATAACGGTTCACCATATGTGCATGCTACGGGAATCACAAACTTTAAGACAAGTATTCTTTAAATTCACAACTACTCGACTAGCATGACTTTAATATTATCACCTCCATATCTCAAAACAATTATCATGCTTCAATATTTTCTTAGTATTCAACACACTCAAAAGAAAGTTTCACAAATCTTGAATACCAAGCATATTATTATGAAGAAAATTACCATGCTATTAAGACTCTCAAAATAATTTAAGTGAAGCATGAGAGATCAATAGTTTATTTAAAACAATTCCACCACCGTGCTCTAAAAGATCTAAGTGAAGCACATAGAGCAAAATTATAATGCTCAAAATATATAAGTGAAGCACAATGAGCAAAATTACTTAGCTCAAATGATATAAGTGAAGCACATAGAGCAAAACTACTTAGCTCAAAAGATATAAGTGAAGCACATAGAGCAAAACTACTTTAGCTCAAAAGATATAAGTGAAGCACATAGAGTATTCTATCAAATTTTAATTCATGTATGGCTCTCTCAAAAGGTGTGTACAGCAAGGATGATTGTGGCATACTAAGACACAAAGACACAAATAATAAAAGACGCTCCAAGCAAAACACATATCATGTTGGTGAATAAAAATATAGCTCCAAGTAAATTACCGATGGAAGTGGACGAAAGAGGGGATGCCTTCCGGGGCATCCCCAAGCTTTGAATTTTTGGTGTCCTTGGATTATATTGGGGGTGCCATGGGCATCCCCAAGCTTAGTCTCTTTCCACTCCTTGTTCCATGATCCATCAAAAGAATTCACCCAAAACTTGAAAACATCACAACACAAAACTCAAAACAGAAAACTCGTGAGCTCCGTTAGCGAAAGAAAACAAAAGACCACTTAAAGGTACTGTAATGAACTCATTATTTATTTATATTTCTGTTAAACCTACTGTATTACAAATTCTCTATGGATTATAAACTATTTTACTAGCCATAGATTCATCAAAATAAGCAATCAACACACGAAAAGCAGAATCTGTCAAAAACAGAACAGTCTGTAGTAATCTGTAGCTAGCGCAAGATCTGGAACCCCAAAAATTCTAAAATAAATTGCTGGACGTGAGTAATTTATCTATTAATAATCTTCAAAAATAATTAACTAAATATCACTCTTCAAATAAAAATGACAGCAGTTCTCGTGAGCGCTAAAGTTTCTGTTTTTACAGCAAGTTCAACAAGACTTTCCCCAAGTCTTCCCAACGGTTCTTCTTAGCACAAACACTAATTAAACACAAAAAACACAACCAAAACAGAGGCTAAATAATTTATTTATTACTAAGCAGGAGCAAAAAGCAAGGAAAAAAATAAAATTGGGTTGCCTCCCAACAAGCGATATCGTTTAACGCCCCTAGCTAGGCATAAAAGCGAGGATAGATCTAGGCCTTGCCATCTTTGGTAGGCAATCCATAAGTGGCTCTTATGATAGTTTCATATGGTAATTTTGTTTTGTTTCTAGGAAAGTGTTCCATGCCCTTTTTTAATGGAAATTGAAATCTAATATTCCCTTCCTTCATATCAATAATCGCACCAACCGTTCTAAGGAAAGGTCTACCAAGAATAATAGGGCAAGAAGGATTGCAATCTATATCAAGAACAATGAAATCTACGGGCACATAATTCCTATTTGCAACAATAAGAACATCATTAATCCTTCCCATAGGTTTCTTAATAGTGGAATCCGCAAGATGCAAGTTTAGAGAGCAATCATCAAAATCACGGAAATCTAGTAAATCGCACAAAGTCTTGGGAATAGTAGAGACACTAGCACCCAAATCACACAAAGAATAAAACTCATGATCATTAATTTTAATTTTAATAGTTGGTTCCCACTCATCATAGAGCTTTCTAGGGATATAAACTTTCAACTCAAGTTTTTCTTCATAAGATTGCATCAAGGCATCAACAATATGTTCGGTGAAGGCTTTATTTTGACTATAAGCATGTGGAGAATTTAGCACGGATTGCAACAAGGAAATACAATCAATTAAAGAGCAACTTTCATAATTAAATTTATTGAAATCCAATATAGTGGGTTTAGCAACATCTAGATTTTTATTTCTTTCAATCCCACTTTCATCAATTTCATCATTAAGATCTAAATACTTCGAATTTTTAGAACGCCTTCTAGGTAAAGGAAGATCATATTAAGTTTCATCAAGATTCATATTGCAAAATAAAGATTTAATAGGAGACACATCAATAACTTTTAGATCTTCATCTTGATTTTCATAGGAATTGGAAGAACACACTTTAATAAAGGCATCTTTGGAAGCACGCATCCTAGCGGTTCTTTCCTTGCACTCATCAATGGAAATTCTCATGGATTTGAGAGACTCATTGATATCATGCTTAGGATGAATAGATCTAAGCTTTAAAGAATCAACCTCAAGAGAAACTCTATCAACGTTTCTAGCCAAATCATCAACTTTAAGCAATTTCTCTTCAAGCAAACACTTTTTGGTATTTTTGGTATGAAGATGCAAAGTAAAAAGTAAAAGCAAAGTAAAAAAGCAAAGCAAGATTAAAGTGATGGAGATTGATATGATGAGAATAGACCCAGGGGCCATAGCTTTCACCAGTGGCTTCTCTCAAGAGCATAAGTATTCTACGATGGGTGAACAAATTACTGTTGAGCAATTGACAGAATTGAGCATAGTTATGAGAATATCTAGGCATGATCATGTATATAGGCATCACGTCCGTGACAAGTAGACCAAAACCATTCTGCATCTACTACTATTACTCCACTCATCGACCGCTATCCAGCATGCATCTAGAGTATTAAGTTAAAAACAAAGTAACGCCTTAAGCAAGATGACATGATGTAGAGAGATAAATTCATGCAATATGAAATAAACCCCATCTTGTTATCCTCGATGTCAACGATGCAATACATGCCTTGTTGCCCCTTCTGTCACTGGGAAAGGACACCGCAAGATCGAACCCAAAGCTAAGCACTTCTCCCATGGCAAGAACTACCAATCTAGTTGGCCAAACCAAACGGATAATTCGAAGAGACTTGCAAAGATAACCAATCATAAAAGAATTCAGAGAAGATTCAAATATTATTCATATATAGACTTGATCATAAACCCACAATTCATCGGTCTCAACAAACACACCGCAAAAAGAAGATTACATCGAATAGATCTCCACAAGAGAGGGGGAGAACTTTGTATTGAGATTCAAAGAGAGAGAAGAAGCCATCTAGCTACTAACTATGGACCCGAAGGTCTGAGGTAAACTACTCACACTTCATCGGAGGGGCTATGATGATGTATAAGCCCTCCGTGATGACGGCCCTCTTCCGGCGGAGCTCCGGAACAGGCCCCAAGATGGGATCTCGTGGATACAGAAAGTTGCGGCGGTGGAATTAGGTTTTTGGCTCCTATTCTGATTGTTTGCGGGTACGTGTGTATATATAGGAGGAAGAAGTACGTCGGTGGAGCACCGAGGGCGCCCCCCACCCTCTTGACCGCCTCTTTTGTTCCTTGGAGCAGGGTCCAAGTCTCCTGGATCATGTTCGGTGAGAAAATCATGTTCCCGAAGGTTTTATTCCATTTGGACTCCGTTTGATATTCCGTTTCTTCGAAACACTGAAATAGGCAAAAAAACAGCAATTTTGGGTTGGGCCTCCGGTTAATAGGTTAGTCCCAAAAATAATATAAAAGTGCAAAATAAAGCCCAATATAGTCCAAAACAGTAGATAATATAGCATGGAGCAATCAAAAATTATACATACGTTGGAGACGTATCAGCGATCAACTACTACCAATATAGAATCATATCCTGATTTGGTTCTGGGTAATCCGGTGATAAAATCCATGCCAAGTTTATCCCACTTCCATTCGGGTATTGGCATAGGCTGTAACAATCCTGCTGGCTTTTGATGCTTAGCCTTCACTCTCTGACATACATCACATATGGCTACATACTCGGCAATATCCTTTTTCATACCCGTCCACCAGAAACGTTCCTTCAAGTCCAAATACATCTTGGTGTTTCTGGGGTGTATCGAGTATGGTGAGTCATGAGCCTCCTGAAGTATTAACTTCCTGATCTCTGGGTTATTGGGCACATAAACTCGGTCCTCAAACCATAAGGTGTCGTACTCATCCTCACGAAAACCTTTGGCCTTTCCTTCGCTCATTCTCTCTTTTATCTCGGCAATCTCTTTGTCCTCCTTCTGAGCTTCTCAAATCTTTCCTAGCAATGTCGACTGAACTTCCATTTTTGCAATGAAACCACTAGGAACAATCTCAAATCAAAGTTCCCTGAGATCCTCTGCTAACTCCTTCGGCAATCCCGTGCTCACTAGGGTATTAGCATAACTTTTCCGACTCAAAGCATCGGCTACGACATTGGCCTTGCCTGGATGATAGTGAAGCTTCATGTCATAATCCTTTATAAGCTCCAACCATCTCCTTTGCCTAAGGTTCAGCTCTTTCTGTGTGAAAATGTACTTCAAACTCTTATGATCTGTGTACACATCACAACGATTTCCAATAAGGTAGTGCGTCCAAGTCTTCAACGCATGCACTACGGCAGCCAACTCCAAATCATGTGTGGCATAATTCAACTCGTGCGGTTTCAATTGTCGCGAGGCATATGAAACAACTCTTCCGTCCTGCATAAGCACACTTCCAAGTCCTAGGCGAGAGGCATCGCAATACACTTGGAACTCCTTACATATATCCAGCAGAATCAGCACTGGGGCTGTAGTCAAACATTTCTTTAACTCCTGAAAACTTGCTTCACATTCTTCTGTCCATTTAAATTTGGTATCCTTCTTCAATAACTCCGTCATTGGCTTCGCAGTCTTGGAAAAATTCTCAATGAATCTCCGATAGTATCCTGCGAGTCCAAGAAAACTGCGGATCTCGCTAACTGAAGTCGGTGCCAACCATTCAGTGACTGACTGGACCTTGGTAGGATCTACTGCTACACCTTCTCGTGATATAACATGTCCAAGGAATCTGACTTCCTTCAGCCAAAACTCGCATTTGCTGAACTTGGCATACAACTAATGTTCCCTGAGTTTCTCGAGAACTAAGCACAAATGCTCTGCGTGCTCCTCCTCGTTCTTCGAATATACCATTATATCATCAATGAACACCACAACAAACTTATCCAAATATTCCATGAATACTTTGTTCATAATGCTCATGAAGTAGGCAGGGGCGTTAGTCAGTCCAAACGGCATGACCGTATATTCATCCAACCCGTACCGTGTGGTGAATGTTGTCTTTGGTATGTCCTTCTCTTGTATCTTCAGCTGGTGATATCCTGATCGCAGATCAATCTTCGAAAACACCTTAGCTCCTTGCAGCTGGTCAAGCAGATCATTGATCATCGGCAGTGGGTACTTGTTCTTGATTGTCACTTCATTCAAGGCTCGATAATCAACAACCATTCTTAGAGACTTATCCTTCTTCTCTACCAAAAGCACTGGGTCTCCCCATGGTGATGAGCTCCATCGAATGTATCCCTTCTCCAATAACTCCTTGATCCGTTTCTTAATCTCCTCTAGATCATTTGCGGCATCCGGTATGGTCTCTTCGATATGGGCCCGGTGCCTGGCAATAGCTCTATCAAAAACTCGATGTCTCGATCCGGTGGCATGCCTGGTAATTCTTCCAGAAAAACATTCGGGTAATCCTTCACTACAGGCACTTCCTCCTGAACAACTCCCGTGAGGGTATTCACTTGGCTACTTCTTGGCGCATGCCTAGATACATACTTGATCCTTTTTCCCTCAGGGGTGGTGAGACAAATTGACTTACTAACACAGTCAATGCTTCCTCCATACTTTGACATCTAGTCCATGCCTAATATCACATCCAATCCTTGTGACTCCAATATTATTAGGTCAGACGGAAAAACATGGCTACCAATGGTTAGGGGTATTTGGTCGCACCATCGACTAACCATATACTCTGCTCCAGGTGAACTTACTAACAGATGGGTCCTAAGGGTTTGGGTTGGTAGTTTAAACTTATCCACAAATTCCCTTGATATGTATGAATGCGATGCACCAGTATCAAAAAGAACAAGGGCGGTAAAAGACTTGACCAAAAACTTACCAATAACCGCGTCTGGCTGCTCTTCAACCTCCTCCACATTGACGTGGTTCACTTGTCCTTTGTTGAATGGATTGGGCTTTCTTCCAGCGCTCCCATTTCTGTTTCCATTCTTCGCTTCAGGGAACTCCGTGGCATAGTGTCCAGTCTTCCCACACTTGAAACAAGTAACGTGGCTTAGGTCTCTCTTGGCGGGTGTGGCTGGATTGGGGCGGTTCTGATTGTTGCTTGCTCCATTCCCATCCTTGCGCCTGTATGATTATTGTTACTTCCTCCATTGTGGGTGTGGCCTCCATGGTTATGAACAAGTCCTCCTGAGTTCGGGGTTAGGCGAGGCTTCTGTTGAGCTCCTGAATTATACCTTCCTTGTCCATACTTCCTCTTACAGCTCTCAATCTGCTGCTGCTTCCCTTCAATCATAAGTGCCTTATCTACCAACTCCTGGTAGTTGTTGAATGTTGCCACCATCAACTGCATGCTCATCTCATCATTCAGCCCTTCCATAAACTTCTCCTGCTTTCTGGCATCTGTGGCCACATCATCAGGGGCATGGCGAGATAACTTGCTAAACTCATCCGCGTACTGAGCCACAGTACGGTTCCCCTGGCATAAGTTGCGAAACTCACGCTTCTTCATACTCATAGCTCCAGTTGAGACATGGGATGTACGGAAAGCTTGCTGAAACTGATCCCATGTAACAGTGGCTATAGGGTAGGTGACTATGTAATTCTCCCACCATGAGGCTGCTGCTCCATCCAACTGATGTGTGGCAAAACGCACCTTATCAGCATCAGTACATTCTGCAGTGGTTAACTCCCTTCCAATCCTGCGGAGCCAATCATCTG
This sequence comes from Triticum dicoccoides, assembly GCF_002162155.2. NCBI lineage: Eukaryota > Viridiplantae > Streptophyta > Magnoliopsida > Poales > Poaceae > Triticum > Triticum dicoccoides. Next base: position 61,593,356 of record NC_041390.1, on the reverse strand, counting down.
CTACTATGGGCTCGGTGCTACTGGAAAACACCGGTTGCTACAACCTCAGAAAATGGGCTAAGTTGTCAATTGGTGGTGGTGGATTGTTGTTGTTGTTGCCTTGGTTCTGAACTAACAATTGCATCAGGGTATTCTGCTGCTGGATCAACTGAGTGAGCTCCGGTGGGAAGGTAAATCTGGGGTCACGTCTCGGAGGCATCTGATGGTTTCAGAGGGAAGAGATCAGAATAGAAAAGGGGTCTAATGAGAAGTCACTACCCATATGCACATGAGACAAACACAAACATTTCACTCAATCAATCAAGCAAGGGCATACAATCGATCTAACTATTGTTTACAAAAGTGCTCGGACTATACTATTTACATGGTGGAATACTACTATTGATGTGGTGGTCTACTAGAAATATTCTTCGGTTGAAGACTCCATGATGTCTGCTCCAGCTTCGTCTTCATAGTCATCATCGCTATTGTCGGGGTCTGAGTCGGTGTCGTCGATGATGATGTAGTCCTCCGGGAGAATCTCCTTGGGTTCTTCGTCTTCTCCTCCTGGTGCGGTCTCCCAGGAATACTCATAACTTCCTTTCCAGATCGTCATTCTTCTCCACTAGTACGACGATTTCCTCCTCATAATCTTCATGTTTAGCCTTGAGTTCTTCCTCCAATTCCGTGATCCTAGTCATTGCCTTCTTCAGATCTATCATTCCTGCGCACATCTGGTTCTCCTGGCGACGAATGTGTTGGTTTAACTCTTGGATGAAAGCTGCAATTGATCTATCCTTCCTGGTGCTGATCATCTCCCATTGTTCATCTCGGCGCCCACAAATCTGATAGATAGTATCCTTAAGCTCCTTATGATAAACTTCTCCAATGTTTTCCATGGTGATGTGAGCTGCCATACTCTTTCCTAGACTCTAGGTTGGTGCATCGAAGGAAAACTCTATGGGCTTAGTGACCGGCGTGAATGTCCTTCCTGGAACTTGAACTTGAATCATCCATCGCTCCTCTTCTGGCAGGGTGGCGTTGTAAGTCCCGGTGAAGCTTGGTGTTCCAATGTTCAGGTACCTAGTGACTTCCTTCAAGTGTCGTCCAAAAGGTGCTTCTTCATCCGGTTGTGCAAACTTGTTCCTTGGGTCCGCCATCCTAAAGAGTAGAAAATGGAGAGGAGTCAGAAATGAGGAGAGAATAGTGATCTAGGGCTTTAACTTAGTGGTTGTGTCCTACACTCAGTGTGTGCTCTGATACCATCTTTTAGTGACCCGACCTCAAACGGCCAAGTCTCTGTGCTTCAGTGTCATCCTTGGATCGATAATGCTGACACATGCAGTACTCGAGGATTTATAACAGAGTAGCAATCACACACTTATTACATTGAATGTCTCAAAAGAGAACTTATTATAGTAAATATGTCTTAAGGCCATCTAATACGATAACAGCGGAAGGCTTGGAAGATAAAGTGAGTCCATCAACTCCAACAGCATAGCTGAGCTGCACAGCATCGACCTAACGAACCTTACTCCTCGTGTGAAAAGTCTGCAACATGATACGTTGCAGCCCGAAAATGGGTCAGCACATGGAATATGCTGGCAAGATAACACAGTAGAGCAAGAACAGAATAATGCTATCACTACATGCATATTTGGCTGGTGGAAAGCTCTATGGTTATAGTTTTTGCGAAAAGCCAATTTTTCCCAACAACAAAGGAATAGATTTTATTGAACTATCATGGTAGTTGAAACATCATTGAGAAGGTTCCTCCAACTCAATCCCAATTAAAGTAATTAACAACCCAACAATATTGGTTTAGAGTGATGAGATACTTAGGATACTCCAAGTACTAGATACTCAAGATGTCCATAACCGGGGACACGGCTAACCATGATTAGTTTATACACTCTGCAGAGGTTTGCGCACTTTTCACCACAAGACCCGATCTCCTCCGTTGGATTTCTCGCACTACATGGTGTTTGAGAAATGGATGACCGAGACACAGTCTTTCAGAAGCATTAACCCCTTACACCGAGCAGACCATACCAAACCTACATCCCACTACCTACTGATCCACCTCTTTAAGAGCTTCACTCAACTATGCTAGAGCCCATAATAGCTTGTGGCTGCACACGGAAGTTTCTAGCATGAAAATATCTCAGTTCCCTTTGAGCCTAGGTGGCGGACCATAGGATTATCACACGGGTACTCCAGGATATCCTAGGACAACACTGGATTCACCAGGTGCCCAACAAACAATCCACCCAGATGTTTATTCAAGTTTCCACCTTAAGTTAAACCATTAATTAACAATCTCACATCTATCATGGATTTCACTCACCCAAACCACATCTACGAGCATAGCATAGCAATATAAGCAATTCGTAGAAGTAACTCCCAAGGGTTTGAATATAACAGGACAATAGGTTCTACCTCATCAACTACTTCCCAACCCACATGTTAATCACATCCTAACCATGCAATGTTTGAGGATTGGAACTAATGCATAAAACTGGGTGATAAAGGGGTATGATCAAAGTGTTACTTGCCTTGCTAATGATCCGCAAAACCTAGGGACTCGTAGTAGCACGCTTCGCACTCTGGGTGTTCTATCGCAAACAAACAAAAGCGTACATAAGCAATCAAGCAAAGAAACACAGGTAAAACTCAAATAAGAAAATCTAACCAGAAAGTTCAACTTAAGAACTCCGGTTTGCAAAAAGAATCAGATCAAACGGAGCAACGAAACTCAAACGGCGAAAGAAACAAGATCCATTTACTAAACTGGACTGGGGTCAAATTTTACAGTAGCAAAAGCTCGTTCAAGTTGGTTAAACGGAAAGAGGGTTTCGAGACGAAGATCTAGGAGCTTGAATTGCCTGATTCCGACAAACGAGCGAAAAGATAAACTAAAACGAAAATCGGATCAGAAATCACGATCGAAAATAATCGCGGAAACATCCGAGAAAAAGAAAAATGACGAACAGGCTAATGAACGAACGTTTGTTGTCTGTAACTATCGAGCGAAAACCGTTCGTTAAAATGAACGTACGGACAAACGTCCGCTAAATAGATAAACCGAGAAAACCGGCGAACCGATCTAAAAAAACAAACTAGGGTTTTAAAAAAACCGAATCAGTTTTCTAAAAAAACCGGCGGCGGCGAACAACGCGTTACCTCCGGCGAGAGGCGGGGCTGCGGCAACGGGGCGGCGGCGAGCTGCGGCAGGGGCGGCGGCGAGCTGCGGCAGGGGTGGCGGCGGCGAGCTACGGCAGGGGTGGCGGGGCTCGGGCGGCGTGGTTGGTGCTGGTGGCGGGGGGTACAGGGGGGTATTTAAAGAGGGGGAGGGGGCGGCTTGGAGGAGGGCCAAGGGCGGCGGCGAGAGGAGTCCCAGCCAGACTCCTATCCGAGGTGGCGGCAGCGTCGGTCTCCTGCAGGGAGACGGCGGCGCGGAGGAGTGGGCCAGTGGTTGGGCTTCGGCCCAGTTAGCCACGGCGCATTTTTTTTAAATAATTCCGCTGAAACTAAAAAAATCCTAGAAAATAAAATAAAATTCTAAAAATGCCAAAACAAATTTTCACTGTCTAAATAAAATATTTAGATCAAGATGAACATTTTCTTGGCCCTAAAATGCAACTTTGAAAAACGTGCAATTTTTCTAATGCAATTAAATTGCGATAAAACCTGAATAAAATCAAATATTTGATTTTAATATTTTTCCTCTAATATTTCAATTATTTTGGAGAAGTCATATTATCTCCTCTCATATATTTTAATATGAAATATTTTCGGAGAGAAAAATAATTAAAACCAAAATCCTCGTTTCAGTATTTGATAAAACTCAAATACGAAAATTGGGAAATCCCCAACTCTCTCCGAGGGTCCTTGAGTTGCTTAGGATTTCGAGGATCGCGAAATGAAAGATGCAATAAAATATGATATGCATGAATGATCTATGTATAACATTCCAAATTGAAAATTTGGGATGTTACAGCATCCAACTATAAAAGCGCATGACAATCTCTGCGTCCCTCTGCGAATGGCCTATCTTTTATTCGTGTCTTATACTTCATGCAAAGAGTCATGATGATATTCACCTTTCCTTTTTACATTTTATCCTTTGGCAAGCACAATGTGTTGGAAAGATCCTGATATATATAGCTAATTGGATGTGAGTTTTTCATGAACTATTATTGTTGACATTACCCTTGAGGTAAAATGTTGGGAGGCAAAACTATAAGCCCCTATCTTTCTCTGTGTCCGATTAAAACTTCATACCCATAAATATTGCGTGAGTGTTAGCAATTGTGAAAGACTAAATGATAGTTGAGTATGTGGACTTGCTGAAAAGCTCTTATATTGACTCTTTCCTATGTTATGATAAATTGCAATTGCCTCAATGACTGAGATTAGAGTTTGTTGGTTCTCAATGAAGTTTATGATTCATACTTGAAATTGTGATTGAATTGTTACTTTAGCATAAGAGATCATATGACAATATATATATATGGATATAGCTGCTCTAAGAATGATCATGATGCCCTCATGTCCGTATTTTATTTTTATCGACACCTCTATCTCCAAACATGTGGACATATTTCTCGATTTCGACTTTCGCTTGAGGACAAGCGAGGTCTAAGCTTGGGGGAGTTGATACGTCCATTTTGCATCATGCTTTTATATCGATATTTATTGCATTATGGGCTGTTATTACACATTATGTCACAATATTTATGCCTATTCTCTCCTATTTTACAAGGTTTACATGAAGAGGGAGAATGCCGGCAGCTGGGATTTTGGGCTGGAAAAGGAGCAAATATTAGAGACCTATTCTGCATAGCTCCAAAAGTCCTGAAACTTTACTGGAGCACGTTTCAGAATATATAAAAAATATTGGGCGAAAGAAGTACCTGAGGGGGCCCACACCCTGGCCATCAGGATGGGGGCCGCGCCCTACCCCCCTGGGCGCGTCCCCTGCCTCGTGGGCTCCCTGGTGGCCCTCCGTTTCCCATCTTCTGCTATATGAGGTCTTTCGTCCGAGAAAAAATAATAAGCAAGTTCACGGGCACGAGGCGGAACCTTGGCGGAACCAATCTAGGGTTCCAGCAGAGCTGTTCTGTCATGGAAACTTCCCTCCGAGAGGGGGAAAGCATCACCATCGTCATCACCAATGATCCTCTCATCGGGAGGGGATCAATCTCCATCAACATCTTCACCAGCACCATCTCATCTCAAACCCTAGTTCATCTCTTGTATCCAATCTTTGTCCCAAAGCCTCAGATTGGTACCTGTGGGTTGCTAGTAGTGTTTATTACTCCTTGTAGTTGATGCTAGTTGGTTTACTTGGTGGAAGATCATATGTTCAGATCCATTATGCATATTAACACCCCTCTGATTATGAACATGGATATGCTTTGTGAGTAGTTACGTTTGTTCCTGAGGACATGGGAGAAGTCTTGCTATAAGTAGTCATGTGAATTTGGTATTTGTTTGATATTTTGGTAAGATGTATGTTGTTATCCCTCTAGTGGTGTCATGTGAACGTCGACTACATGACACTTCACCATTGTTTGGGCCTAGAGGGAGGCATTGGGAAGTAATAAGTAGATTATGGGTTGCTAGAGTGACAGAAGCTTAAACCCTAGTTTATGCGTTGCTTCGTAAGGGGCTGATTTGGATCCATATGTTTCATGCTATGGTTAGGTTTACCTTAATACTTCTGTTGTAGTTGCGAATGCTTGCAATTGGGGTTAATCATAAGTGGGATGCTTGTCCAATAAGGATAGTACCCAAGCACCGGTCCACCCACATATCAAATTATCAAAGTACCGAATGCGAATCATATGAACGTGATGAAAACTAGCTTGACAATAATTCCCATGTGTCCTCGGGAGCGCTTTGCTTCATATAAGAGTTTGTCCAGGCTTGTCCTTTGCTACAAAAAGGATTGGGCCATCTTGCTGCACCTTATTTACTTTTATTACTTGCTACTCATTACAAATTACCTTATCACAAAACTATCTGTTACCGATAATTTGAGTGCTTGCAGAGAATACCTTACTGAAAACTGCTTATCATTTCATTCTGCTCCTTGTTGGGTTCAACACTCTTACTGATCGAAAAGGCTACGATAGATCCCCTACACTTGTGGGTCATCATTAAGCATGCTTGGTTTGGTTAACTGTCTGATCTTCTATTAGGAGTATGTTATATTGTGCAATGTGGTGCTCAGTTAATGTTTGGTTCATTTGTTGTGGTGTTTAGTTAACTGATTGGTTCAATTCTGCAATGTGATGTTCAATTGTTGTGGCTGCATTCTGTTATTGTATACCATGTTAGGAATAACTCGAATTTGGGTGCACTTAATACATGAGAAACATATACAAGTGCTATATTTCCTAGTTCTTAATCATGTTTGGTTTGGATAAATGGGTTTTCCATGTGGCTTGAATTAATCTGATGAATCTGCAATGTGCTTATTTTTCATCAACATATTTTACTGATAGCATGCGAAACCTTACTTAACCTGATGACTAACTACCTTATATGTGTTGCAGGGGAACAATGGGAAGCACTGAGGTTTACAAGATGTTACTAAATATTATACCTTGCCTTTTTTTTATTCCTTTGCCTCGTTTCCAATATAGAGAAGATATTTATGCACATCCTTGTTTTCAGTGTTCACTGATGATTACCTCTCAAACCACCTATGTGGTCAGGAGGCGAGGAAAGTTTTCATACAACACCCACGGTTCAATATTGAAGTGTTCCTGAAGAGGTCGAAGGATGGACGGTCAATCATCCACAGGCACTGGCCTAAAGTTGCAAAGACCTTCAACATGAATGAAGGCTCAATATTCGCCTTTCGCTTCAGCAGTTTTCCAGATGAGATGCATCTCTCTATGTACCGTCTATGATGCTAATTTCGAAAGGTTCTAGGTGTTGCATGTGAAACTTGCTGTTGGTGCAGTTGTGTAATGGGGTAGCTGAGTGCTGAAGCTATATCATGTTGTACTCCGATGTATTTCAATTATAAAATCCTGCTTCCTTAATACGTAAATGGAATATATTATGTGCTTAATATTAATGTCAATTATATTAGTAAACAGATTATTAATAATAGGGCAATTAGCCCGCTAATTGGTCAATTAGCTTGCTAATTGTGTTTTCCTATTACAAACGGTTAATGAGAAAACACCGTGGGCGATGACCTCAGGCAACGCACACAGTTTCTAGAAATAAACCGTGTTGGATCAATGAACAATCACACACAACATTCTCTTCAAAACTGTTTGCGTTACGCCACCTTGCGCAAACGTTTTCCTTGTAGTGACTGTGTGGGATGTATATACAAACGGAAACGTTTATTGGTGACTGACTATGTGGGATGTACTTACGACCGGAAATGATTTTGCATGTATAATTGTATTTTTTAAGCACTATTGTATGTATTTCTGTATTTGAGTGCTCACCGGTCGCACACGACCTCATTTGGCCGAGCGTGTGTGCCAGGAGGGCATATCCCCAACGGTTTCTGGGTCATGTGGGAAGGACCCCCTATCACCCACACTCACTTGGCGACGGTTCCGAATGCCATCGCGGAAAGGGGTTAAAACCCGTTTGTTTAGGACCGACGCATACCAATGGTTTATCATCTACCATACATCCTCCCAGAACCTAACACTACACCCATCTCCCAGCTTCCATTTACAAAATTGGTAAAAGAGATCGTTGACTTTCAAAACGATGGTCCAAAATTGTGAGTCACTGCTACCTCTTGAGCACTGCGTTGGTTCTCCCTTGAAGAGGGAAGGGTGGTGCAGTAAAGCAGCGTAAGTATTTCCCTCAGTTTTTGAGAACCAAGGTATCAATCCAGTAGGAGACCAAGCGCGAGGCACCTCGTACCTACACACACAAATAAGAACCTCGCAACCAACGCGATAAAGGGGTTGTCAATCCCTTCACGGCCACTTGCAAGAGTGAGATCTGATAGAGATGATAATAATAAGATAAGTATTTTTGGTATTTTTATGATATAGATTGAAAGTAAAGATTGCAAAATAAAATAGATTGGAAACTTGTATGATGGAAAATAGACCAGGGGGCCATAGGTTTCACTAGTGGCTTCTCTCAAGATAGCATAAGTATTACGGTGGGTGAACAAATTACTGCCGAGAAATTGATAGAAAAGTGGATAATTATGAGAATATCTAGGCATGATCATGTATATAGGCATCACGTCTATGACAAGTAGACCGACTCCTGCCCGCATCTACTACTATTTCTCCACACATCGACCGCTATCCAGCATGCATCTAGAGTATTAAGTTCATAAGAACAGAGTAACGCCTTAAGCAAGATGACATGATGTAGAGGGATAAACTCGTGCAATATGATATAAGCCCCATCTTTTTATCCTCGATGGCAACAATACAATACGTGTCGTTTCCCTTTCTGTCACTGGGATCGAGCACCGCAAGATTGAACCCAAAGCTAAGCACTTCTCCCATTGCAAGAAAAATCAATCTAGTAGGCCAAACCAAACTGGTAATTCGAAGAGACTTGTAAAGATAAACCAATCATACATAAAAGAATTCAGAGAAGATTCAAATATTGTTCATAGATAATCTGGATCATAAACCCACAATTCATTGGATCTCGACAAACACACCGCAAAAAGAAGAGTTACATCGAATAGATCTCCAAGAGAATCGAGGAGAACTTTGTATTGATATCCAAAGAGAGAGAAGAAGCCATCTAGCTACTAGCTATGGACCTGAAGGTCTAAGGTAAACTACTCACACATCATCGGAGGGGCCATGGAGTTGATCTAGAGGCCCTCCTTGATCAATGCCCCCTCCGGCGGAGCTCCAGAAAAGGCCCCAAGATGGGATCTCTTGGGTACAGAAGGTTGCGGCGGTGGAAATAGGGTTTCATGGTGCTCCTGGATGTTTGCGGGGTATGTGAATATATATAGGAGAAAGAAGTAGGTCAGTGGATCTATGAGGGGCCCACGAGGGGGGAGGGCGCGCCCCCTGCCTCATGGCCGCCTCGTTGATTGCTTGACGTCCACTCCAAGTCCTCTAGATCACGTTTGTTCCAATAATCACGTTCCTGAAGGTTTCATTCCTTTTGGACTCCATTTGATATTTCTTTTCTACGAAACACTGAAATAGGCAAAAAACAGCAATTTGGGCTGGGCCTCCGGTTAATAGATTATTCCCAAAGATAATATAAAAGTGTAAAATAAAGCCCATTAACATCCAAAACAGATAATATAATAGCATGGAACAATAAAAAATTATAGATACGTTAGAGACGTATCAGCATCCCCAAGCTTAATTCCTGCTCGTTCTTGAGTAGGTAAATGGTAAAAACGGAATTTTTGATGTGGAATGTTTTCTAGAATATTCTTCAATGCATTTTTCTCTATTGTGGTATGAATGTTCAGATCCGGAAGATTCAAGATAAAAGTTTATTGTTGACATAAAAATAGTAATACTCCAAGTATGCTAATCAAGCAATTATGTCTTATCAAAATACCATGGCCAAAGAAAACGTATCCCTACAAAGTCATATAGTTTGTCCATGCTTCATTTTCGTCACACAAAATGCTCTCATTATGCACAACCCCGATGACAAGCCAAGCAATTGTTTCATACTTAGCCTTTTCAAACTCTTTCAACTTTTACGCAATATATGAGCGCGAGCCATGGACATAGCACTATGGGTGGAATAGAATATGATGATTGAGGTTGTGTGAGAAGACAAAAAGGGAGAAAGTCTCACATTAATGCGGATAATCAATGGGCTATGGAGATGCCCACCGATTGATGTCAATGCAAGGAGTAGGGATTGCCATGCAACGGATGCACTGGAGCTATAAATATATGAAAGCTCATCAATGAAAATAAGTGGGTGTGCATCCAACTTGCTTGCTCACGAAGACCTAGGGCATTTGAGGAAGCCCATCATTGGAATATACAAGCCAAGTTCTATAATGAAAAATTCCCACTAGTATATGAAAGTGACAAAATAAGAGACTCTCTATCATGAAGATCATGGTGCTACTTTGAAGCACAAGTGTGGAAAAAGGATAGTAACATTGTCCCTTCTCTCTTTTTCTCTCACTTATTTATTATTATTTTTCTTTTTTTTTATTTGGGCCTTCTTTCTTTTTTATTTGGGTTGATTCTTTTAATTGGTCTTGTATTGAAATGCTCTTTCGGTAGTATGCTTGCCAGATTGTTTTCAAGGTGTGTATTTATATAGATTATATGCTATGTTAAATTAGCTATTATCAATTATTATAGAGGCATACAATTTTGGTGGTGAACAAGAGTACCCCTACAACCCCTCTTTTCATGAAGCTTTATAAATCTATGCTTAGTATGCCATGAAAAGGAGCTTGGTAATGTGCATGATTCTGAAGGAACAAAATGCTTAATACTTGCTTTATGTAATTATCGCTATAAATGATATTTTCAATCATGCTAAAATATAAAACTTGTGACAAATATTTGTTTTAGTACCCTCGCAAAATATAGATTTGTTTCAGGGGCATGCCATGCTAAGAACAACAAGACTTTTACTGTTGAATCCTATCTTTGATTGGTTAAGCATATGTTTGATGGCTTGATCATATTGTACGAATATTGTGGATGAGTACAAGTTAGTTGATATTTATTATTGTCATGCACTATGGCTTCATCTTGAGAAGTCACGCTGTTGGTGGATATCTTGAGAGATTTTGGTTCATGAATAAATAACCCCCATCGGTCTGATCGAGCAATAAGTGCGACCGAACCGACTATTAACTAGTGCAACCATTCTTCATGGGAGATCCTGATTAAGTCTTAGGTCATGCTTTTTATTTGTGTTACCCACATAGCAAGTGCAATGATGTACCGATCAAAGGGATGGACATATTTGGCTTCTGAAGATACTTGATCATTCGAGTTGAATGCTAATAGAGTCCCTCTCGAACCTCTCTAATTATCGCGCTTGTAATATATGTTGGTTTGATATTTGTTATAAAATTTCGGTGTGCCACAAGATACGATTCTGGGCTTGCACACCTGAAACCAATTAAATGAATTGGTGCCTTACAAGGAGGCATCAGGTGAAGTGGAAGATGTAGTGGAATGACGGTAGGGGGGAGGAAAACATAGGTAGAAGCAAATAAGAGGAGGGGCTCTACTTGTCGGCCAGAGAGGAGTTGTAGCTCTGGTCGTCCTGGATAAACCATCAATCCCTAGACACGTATGACTTGAGCGAAGAGGACGAGAAGGGCACATGAAATTCCATGTATACCCCTTCTTGAGAGCCCAAACCACAGGTGCTCTCTTGCTGACATACAACATGAGAAAAATAAACCAAAATGTCTCTCTGACTTCAAAGGGCAGGAAAAAACAATTATCTAGTTGTGAGAGAAGAAAAAAGAGCCAACATCTAAATCCACCAGTTGAATCTCCTAACGGTGATGCATCCTTTACGGGAGGAAAATTCTGATTCTATTAAAACGGCCCATTATACGAAGTTCAAACAAGAGTCTCTAAGATGCACTTCATCCATTTCAGAATGTTTCATGGGGAAGTTTGCATCTCCCACAAAGATTCCATTGATAGGAATTCCTAGGATAGGAATTGCAAAGGAAAAAAATCCTTTGAAGCCTTTTGGTTTGTAGGAATGGATTCCTATTTCTATATAGGATAGGAATCAATTCTTTACATTTTGGAAAAAAAATATTAGCCTAGACTCAATGGAAAAATTCCTATCCTATGAACCAAATGATATCTCTTTCTATATAGGAATTGAGATGTATGTCATCTCGCTCCCTATGATTTTTCTATTTCTATAAAATTCCTATCCTATGAGCCAAAGGAGGCCTGGACCTATTTGCATCATATAGGATCGCGACACACATGAGTCACGCGACTGGATCGGGGCATGCGCGAGCGAGATGTTTTCTTAGCGCGAAAAAAATACTCCCAAAATCACCCCGCCCTACGGAGAAATCGAGAAATCGAAACACCATAACGCCCGCTCCTAGCCACAACACCTTATGACTTCTGGTGATTTGTAGGAAGCGCGAAAAGTTTAAGAACATACTATAGTGTCGAGATTTGGACATCTTTGAAAAATTCCAAAACCATTTGTCCAAATTGGGAACAATTTTGAAATGCCAATTTTTTTAAATGTGAACAAACTTTGCAATTCCGAATTTCTTTAAGTATTTCAAACATTTTTGAAACATGAACAAATTTTGAAACTGTAAATAGTTTTTCAAAATCCCCAAAGAGTTTTAAATGTGCAATTACTTTCTAAAACTTATTTAAAAAATCAGAAATTATAAACAATTTTTCAAAACACGATTTTTTAAAATAAGAACAAAATTTTAAACTTTCAACCATTTTTGAAAAATTGTGAACAAAAATCAAAATTTCAGATAATATTTTCAAAATTTCAACATTTTTTTAAATGAACAAATTTTGAAGAAGCATGAAAAACATATTTAAATTCTGAACTGTTTGATTTTTTGAATTTATGAAAAAAGAAAGAGAAAAATGTGAAGAAGAAAGAAACAGTAAAAACAAAAAGAAAAGACAAAGACACAAAGTGAAGAAAAACAAAAGTGAGTGGTATTCCCAAGATTTGTTTTTGCAAACATGAGCAAATTTTAAAAACGTGAATGGTTTTTCAAAATCAACAAACACTTTTCAAAAATTCCGAACAATTTTCTAATAAGACAAATAATATTTTAAATGCAAAAATTTTTAAACACGATTTTTCGAGAATGTGTACAGAATTTTGAAATGCCTAACCATTTTTGAATTTTGGAACATTTCATGGTAATTTTAAACAAACTTCAAAATCCTGAGTATTTTTTTCAAAATTTGAACAAGTTTTGGAAAACGAATATATGATAAAAATGAATAAAAATAAAATTCCAAATCATTTTTGAAAATCTGACCCTTTTGAAATTTTGTGAATTTATGTAAAAAAGAAATGGAAAAAACGAGAAGAAAAGAACTGAAAAGAGAAACAGAAAAAATGAGAACAAAAGAAGAAGAAACGAAGCGAAGAAAAACAAAACTGGATAGCGTTGGACATATGACGTGGGCCGGCCCACTCGGTCGACCAGTGTGGATTTCACCAGCATTTTGATGCAGTTAGCGTCATATAGGGATGAATAAAGGCCTTCAATGGTCACTTGTGGTGGCCTGGGAATGTGCCAAGTGGTGCATCCATTCGTCACCACATGTTTTGTGTTGGGTACTCTCTCTGGATCAAGTTTTTTCTATACGTGGTTTCGAATTTTAGATGCTTTTGGGAGTTTTTTGTTTTCACCTAGTTTTCTTAGGTTTTTGATTTTTTTTTCCGTGTGAAGCACATCTATGCTCCTAAAAAAAGTGCTTTCACGAGAGGCATAGATTTGCTTCTAGTGGAAGCACGGTTTTGCTTCCGAATAAAATAAAAAACACAACACGTGCTTTCGAAAAAGATGAAAAACTGCAACCGTGCTTCTGGGCTTTGGTTTCTTTCTTCCGTTTTTTCATATTTGTTTTTTTGCATGAACTAGTTTTTCAGTTTCGTTTTTTATTGCTGGTTATTTTTGTGAAAAAAATGTTTATCAAAACCTGTTAATATGGGATCTAATTTCGGAGATGTCAACACGAGAAATCTAATAATGAAAACGGTTTGGTGTTAGATGCACGGTTCAAGAATAAAACATTTTAAAAAAACTCTCAGGTTACAACAAGTGACGCACATACAATGATGTGCCGCCATATGTCAAAAGCAAAGAAGGTTTGGGAGTGACCTTTCCAAGAGCGCGCAGAAATTTGCAGTAGAACATGATTGGTCTGTATGAGATAGGTATGATAACTTGATAACCAACTAAGTATTAGCCAATATTTGACGCAATGTCAAACATTGGCATACCAATTTTTGACACCAAAATCAATTATGCTCTAGATTTTTAGAGCAATTGTGGGGCTGCCTTTCCCCGTTGGTTGGGCTCGTGCACCATGGCCTCGTCGCCGCAGCGAGGGCCGAGGGCCATCGCATATCAGAATCTCGTCGAACCAGCTGAGCAGCCCGCAGAACCACCTATACCAGGTCAAACGGGTCGGCCCGGCCCAATGTAATCGTGCCTGGACCGGCACGGCCCGCTAGGGCATGATTATTATACGGGTCATGTCGTGCCAGCCCACATGCTGCGCCTCCAGGCCCAGACACGGCCCAGTTAGTAAACGGGCCGGCATGTTGGCCCGTTTAGCACGCTGGGCTGCATATTTTCAGTCTGTTGGGCTGATTTTTAGGCCTATTGAACTATATTTTAGATATACATATCTAAAAAAATCTGAAAATTATATAAAAAGAATAAACGGTCCGTGCCGTGCCGGCCCACGTGTCCAGGCTCCAGGCCCAGGCACGCCCAAGGCGTGTCGCATGCCGGGCACGGCCCGTTTAGCCGTGCCGTGCCGGCGTGCCCGTGGGCTAGCCTGTTTGGCCACCTATAGAACAACCCCCACCGAACAAAAAAATCACAACAACACAGGCAGGCAGCCACCCATGCTGCGCAGGGCGGTCGCCGCGGAGGCGCGGCGGCGCATCTCCGTTGCCCCGGCGAGACTCGCGCACGAGCTCGCGCAGCCTCAGGCCCAGTCGGCAGGCTCCGATAGGCGCGGCTTTGAGCCATCGTGGATCCCGCTGTACAAGAGGATCTCGAAGGTGTCCGACGGCAGACCGCCGGGGATAGTGGCGGCGGAGATGGACGAATGGCTCCGGCAGAGGTCCCGGCTCTCGCAGCAACAGATCCTTGCGTACGTCCGCAAACTAACCAGGTTTAAGAAGAACGAGGGCGCGCTCGAGGTGCCATCCCCCTCCCCCAAATCTCTTCCTTTTCTTGTTCGATGCTGCATTAGCGATTTACCGGTCACCGTATTCTCGATACGCTCGTGCGCGAAGCATGCTTTTTCCTCCCCAAAATGATTCTTGTGCTACTACCATTTGCAATCAGTTACGAGTAGTACTCAATATTATTGATAATCATGAAGGACGATGCTAAAGAGAAAAAAATTGAGAAAAAAGATGCATTTGCCATGAGCTAGTTCAGTTGGAACAATGAATTTTGTGCTCTAGTTAACAGGCTTTATTGCTTCTAACAGACTGCTGGAAAGATTTTGATGGATATTTGTCTCAAACAAACATGTAATTTTCATGTTCGGTACAAATAACCGCAGATCAAACGTATACAGTCTGAGGAGGTTTGACCAATAATGTCTACCACAAAAACTAATTATGGCTAAGAATGGTCCTAAACAGAGTTAATTTCCAATTTCGTGGAATTCATCTGTCATTGGTTGCTTGCCCATAACACACTCTACTGCTTAGCGGAGATCTCGATTCTCACACATGAATAGGTAAAAAAACCTGGAGAAGAAATGTTCTAGAGGGAAGAAAAGTAAGACTTAACATTAGAAAATGAAGGTTTATTATGTTCAAACAGCAGAAGGTTCAGATGGTGATGACATTTGTCTGTCCTAATGTTCTTTTTATGTTCACTATAATATTGTGGTACCAAGCGTGCATGTGCTTTTCTGGTGCAATCTCTTTCTGAGCAAAGTATCTTCTTATTTTCACTGTATAATTTTCGCCCATGTTGTTATGTACCCAGTTGCTGGACTGGATGGAAGCTCGTGGAGCAAACTTGAGTCCTGGCCATCAGGCAGTGCGGCTTGACCTCGTTTCAAAAGTACATGGGATACAGGCAGCTGAAGAATATTTCTGGAGCCTTCCAGATATATCTAAGTCACTAAAAACTTATTCCTGTTTGCTTAACTGCTATGGTCAACACGGGTTGGCATACAAAGGTCTGGAGCTCTATGAGAAGATGAAAGCCAAAAATATTGTTCCAGATAATCTGGTGTACAACCACTTGATGAAATTGTACCAAAAGGCAGGCCAGCCAGAGAAAGTCCGCTCCACATTTGAAGAAATGCGAGAAAGTGGTATAAGTGCTGATAAATTTACATACTTCACCTTGATAGAAAGCTATATCACAATGAATGACCTGGACACTGCGGAGAAGGTCCTGGAAGAACTGCAGAAGGTGGCTCCAGTTCACTGGTCCTTGTACACTCTAATGGCAAACAATTACATTAAACTAGAGCTGTTTGGCAAGGCAGAAGTTGCCCTAAAGAAAGCTGAGGAAGTTATGGACAAGGCTGAGTTGCACCCCTGGAATGTCATCCTCTCCTTACATGCCCTTTGTGGCAATTCAACCGAGGTGAAGAGGATCTGGGAGTCATTGAAGTCCACATTCAAGAAGTGCTTGAACAGAAGCTATCTTGTGATGCTTCAAGGTCTGAGTATGATTGATGACTTTGAGTCTTTGCAGCAAATCTTCCAGGAGTGGCAATCGAATCATGAAGATTATGACATGAGGATAACAAATATTATGATCAAAGCTTACCTCGATAAGGGTATGATAGACGAAGCTGAGGCTATCCGTCAGAGCACAATGGCTCAGGGCTGTTGCAACGAGGGGACCGTTTGCATATTTGCAGAGTTCTATTTGGATAAATCTGATGTTAACGCGGCACTGGAGATCTTGGGAGATGCAAAGAACATGGTGACGGCACACAAATGGGCGCCATCGAAAGAGCTTGTGAGCAGATTTCTGAGGCACTATGAAGAGTCAAAGGATGTTGCTGGTGTGGAGTCTTTCCTCGAGTGCCTGAATAGTCTTGAATGCCTTGATGCGGAAACTTATGATGCCGTAATGCAGACCTATGTACTTGCAGGTAGAACACGAAATTGCTGAAAAGTGTCTCAGACGGTTGACATAGAAAGAGGAAATTTTCGTTTGTAGAATTGGAGGCTACTGTAGACCTTTTTCTTTGTCATAGAGCAGTACTATAACTTGTCGAAGATGTCATTATGTCGTGAAAGCCCGGGAGGAAGCATCTGGTGTACATGATGAAATTGATGATCTTTGCCATCCCTTGCTGTCACTGGATTTCTGTATCATACTACATTGCCAGGTCTTTTGGCATTTTAGATTTAATGCTCTGCTAGCTCCCCCTGATTATGGTAACTTCTATCAATGGTGCTAACACGATGGAATAGTTATTTTCTAAATACAAGATTCTCAATTGCTTTTAATTTACTCATGCAGTCATCTGCTCGACTTGATAGCACAATATTCCAATAAGTTCTGATTACACATGAATTAAGCCTAACGGTCAATTACCTGATAGAACTTTTGTTGTGGTTATGTTGTTTCTCCAGCAAATAGAAAAGCTAGGTAAGTTCTGGCCTGAGTTCCTCGCCGGCAATGACGGTCGTACTGTTGCCACATCGCACTCACCAGTTGAGCGTGCAGCCACCGTCGATGTAGTGCGGTGGTGCGGTCCTTCCACAACCAGGCGGGTGCGGAAAGATCCGGGGAGAAGACCGACGTTGTGGCGGGCTGGCGGCCAACATGGGGTCATGGTTGTTGGGGAGCAGCCCTCCCAAGCGTGATGCTGAGGGTGGCGATCATGATCTTTGTCGTCGGTGGGTTGGTCTGTTCTGTCTGCCTCCTTAGCAGGAGGGAAGGGCTCGGGCGGGGAGATGTTGGCCGGTGGGGCGGAGGAGTATCTAACAGGCCAGTTTCCACTTTCTGGATTTTCTTTGGTCTTAAATTCTTTTGACTGATTCTTCTTTGGATTTAAGCAAATTCTTGCAACCCTTTCTCTTGCTCAAATATGGTGAAGTCAAACTAGGCATATCTTCTCCTGCCCAAGGCACCTCACATATTTTCTTTCCAAGCCCTTCACCTTTGGATTTAATGCATGCTGACACCTTTTTTCTTCTTGGATAAATCCAAAGAATATTCCTGTGGTACCTCATGATCATATATATCATGAATATGCAAAAAAAAAAAACATGAGGTTCCATAGTTCAATATTTTCCCTTGATAAATATCTGAATTTTCTGGCCTAAACCTTCCAAAAATGGAATTATATATCTTGGCTTGAAACTTTGTGAAGGCCTTCTATGAATCATAAGGACACCTACACATGAGGCCATGGTCAAAAGGGAATTCATTTGATCCCTGTTTCACCCCAATGCAAAATGTGCACTCATGGGCATGAGCCATGTCAGTGTAGTGAAGCATCTCCTTTTCTCTCCCTCTCCCCTTTGTTGGGCCTAGGACACCTAGAGACACGCTCATGCCAAAACTGAACTCCGGGACTGACACAAAGCGAGCCATGCGATATGCCAATGTCGACATCGACATGCTACCTCGTGGTCACCTTGTGTGACCACTACTAGGAAAAGGCTTATTAGTGACGCACCTGTTTTGGCCATTAATGGCGCACTACAGGTGCGCCACTATCATCACGCCATTAGTAACATATACTAATGGCGCACCACCACTATCATCACGCCATTAGTAACATATACTAATGGCGCACCTCCTGGGGCGCACCAGGCAGTGCGCCATTAGTATGCCTCCCAGGGGGCCATATTTACCTTGTGCTCTGGGTTAGTAATGGCGTACTGACAGATAATGCGCCATTAGTATTTTTTTATAGCAGTGCACCACTAATGTGCTGTTTGGTGCACCACTAGTATGAATATTAGGAATTTTTTTATTTTCTGATATTTGCACAGGTTACAAAATGTATTACTGCACAGAATATAGATAGCACAACATATAAACAGCAGATTCATCAAATACAATAGAAGATTAGTCTCCGAATACAATTCATCATATTAGTCTCTGAATTCAAAAGACCGAACAAACTTAGAACATTACAAGTCTCGAGACCGCGAGTAGCGAGTTTGTCGAAAGTAATACTGCATTCGGAGATAATTGAGAGATGTGTCCTCTCTTATCTCCGTGCTACTGCTACTGCTATGCCTAAACATGACCTAAATACCCTATTTAAGGTAAAATAGCATAAAACAAAATAGACCCTGACTCTCCATTACGGAGAATGGAGATCATCCTGTCTCCAATTCTTGCGCTTCGCTTCCTTTTGCTTCCAAGAACCTCCTTATCACTGTCCATATATTTTTTTCATCCTTTGATTTGCATGTCTCCACTTCTTTTAGAAATCTGGTATAAACAGTTGAGATACGTAGGATGACCTGGCTATATGTTCAAAACATTAAGGTTACCTTTCTGATACATCAAATGAGGCACACAATTCTCTGGGATTATCTGTTGAAAAATATAGTAATAACTTCATAGTTAGCAATGATGTACTAGTTTTAGAAGTATGCAAAAGATGCACGGATGTTGTAATAGTAAAAAATCTTACCAGGGTATCTCCATGGTAGTTACCGTAGTTTGACACATGCACTAGTGGCACGTATTGACCATAAAGTTGAGGAGTTTGATTGTAGATATTGTAATTCTCAATGTCAGTACAAAATCCGACCAGATGATTTTTCTCCTTGTAAGTTAATTCGGAGCCATCAATGTAGTGGGTTTTGTCTATCATCTCCCGCACATTCTTTGAAGAATGAAAATAAGTTGTCAACTATTTAAAATGAACAATATAAATTAGTTAATAATTAACTATGTTTGAGAACCCCACATAGCGGTATAACTGGAGGCGTATCAATAAGGACCCAAATGTCCATATTGTCTTGGTCGATGTCAGGATCACCAAGATCCATGGTGGCAAGCATACCCTCATTAAAACCATACATCTTGCAAAATGCTTCCCAATTTTTGCAACCAAAAAGGGTTACGCTCCCAGAATTATATAGATTTACTTCAAAATCCACATCATGATGAGTCCTTAGGTGAATTTTCTTTGTTTCAAAATTTTCATGGTCTTCAAAATCCATCCTTGTTGGGGAACGTAGTAATTTCAAAAAAAAATCCTACGCACACGCAAGATCATGGTGATGCATAGCAACGAGAGGGGAGAGTGTTGTCTACGTACCCTCATAGACCGTTCGCGGAAGAGTTATATCAACGCGGTTGATGTAGTCGTATGTCTTCACGTCCGACCGATCCAAGTACCGAAAGCACGACACCTCCGAGTTCTGCACACGTTTGGCTCGGTGACGTCCTCGCCTTCTCGATCCAGCAAGAGGGGCGAAGTAGTAGATGAGTTCCGGTAGCACGACGGCGTGGTGACGGTGTTGGTGAAGAACTATCTCCGCAGGGCTTCGCCTAAGCACTACAAAAACTATGACGGAGAATAAACTAGAGGGGACGGGGTTGCCGGCACACGGCTTGGTGTTTCTTGATGTGTCTTTGGTGCTAGCCCTACCCCTCTATTTATATGTTGAGCCCCGGGGGTCGAAACTTGGAGTAAAAGCCTCCTCAAAGTCGGTTTCACCCAAAAGGCAAGAGTCCTTCTCGGACTCCAGGGCTAGACGCCAGGGTTCCCAGCGTCTACCCCCTAGACGCCAGGGTTCCTGGCGTCTAGCCTCTGGTCTCCGCAAAACTTCCTTTTGCACTTTCCAAAAGCCTCGTGGGCTTTCCCCTTTGGCCCAGATAAAGTGTTCTCGTGCCGAAAGATTTCGGGAAACATCCGGAACCCTTCCGGAGATCAGACACTACTATCCCATATATCAAACTTTATCTCCGGACCATTCCGGAGTTCCTCGTCATATCTGTGATCTCATCCAAATCTCCGAACAACATTCGGTCACCAACATACATAACTCATAGTACTATATCGTCAACGAACGTTAAGCGTGCGGACCCTACGGGTTCGAGAATTATGTAGACATGACCGAGACACCTCTCTGGTCAATAACCAATAGCGGGACCTGGATGCCATATTGGCTCCTACATATTCTATGAAGATCTTTATCGGTCAGACTGCATAAGAACATACGTTGTTCCCTTTGTCATCGGTATGTTACTTGCCCGAGATTCGATCGTCGGTATCTCAATACCTAGTTCAATCTCATTATCGGCAAGTCTCTTTACTCGTTCCGTAACACATCATCCCGCAACTACTCATTAGTTGCAATGCTTGCAAGTCTTATAGTGATGTGCATTACCGAGTGGGCCCAGAGATATCTCTCCGACAATCGGAGTGACAAATCCTAATCTCGAAATACGCCAACCCAACAAGTACCTTCGGAGACACCTGTAGAGCACCTTTATAATCACCCAGTTACGTTGTGATGTTTGGTAGCACACAAAGTGTTCCTTCGGTAAACGGGAGTTGCATAATCTCATAGTCATAGGAACATGTATAAGTCATGAAGAAAGCAATAGCAACAAACTAAACGATCAAGTGCTATGCTAACGGAATGGGTCAAGTCAATCACATCATTCTTCCTAATGATGTGATCGTTAATCAAATGACAACTCATGTCTATGGTTAGGAAACATAACCATCTTTGATCAACGAGCTAGTCAAGTAGAGGCATACTAGTGACACTCTGTTTGTCTATGTATTCACACATGTATTATGTTTCCGGTTAATACAATTCTAGCATGAATAATAAACATTTATCATGATATAAGGAAATAAATAACAACTTTATTATTTCCTCTAGGGCATATTTCCTTCAGTCTCCCACTTGCACTAGAGTCAATAATCTAGATCACATCACCATGTGATTAACATCGATAGTTCACATCATCATGTGCTTAACACCCATAGTTCACATCGCCATGTGACCAACACCCAAAGGGTTTACTAGATTCAGTAATCTAGTTCACACCGCTATGTGATTAACACCCAAAGAGTACTAGGGTGTGATCATGTTTTGCTTGTGAGAGAAGTTTAGTCAAGGGGTCTGCCACATTCAGATCCGTAAGTATTTTGCAAATTTCTATGTCAACAATGCTCTGCACTAAGCTACTCTAGCTAATTACTCCCACTTTCAATATGTATCCAGATTGAGACTTTGAGTCATCTGGATTAGTGTCAAAACTTGCATCGACGTAACCCTTTACGACGAACCTTTTGTCACCTCCATAATCGAGAAACATATCCTTATTCCACTAAGGATAATTTTGACCAATGTCCAGTGATCTACTCCTAGATCACTATTGTACTCCCTTCCCAAACTCAGGGCAGGGTATACAATAGGTCTGGTACACAGCATGGCATACTTTATAGAACCTATGGCTGAGGCATAGGGAATGACTTTCATTCTCTCTATATATTCTGTCGTGGTCGGGTTTTGAGTCTTACTCAATTTTACACCTTGTAACACAGGCAAGAACTCTTTCTTTGACTGTTCCATTTTGAGCTACTTCAAAATCTTGTCAAGGTATGTACTCATTGAAAAAACTTATCAAGCGTCTTGATCTATCTCTATAGATCTTGATGCTCAATATGTAAGCAGCTTCACCGAGGTCTTTCTTTGAAAAACTCCTTTCAAATATTCCTTTATGCTTTGCAGAATAATTCTACATTATCTCTGATCAACAATATGTCATTCACATATACTTATCAGAAATGCTATAGTGCTCCCACTCACTTTCTTGTAAATACAGGCTTCACTGCAAGTCTGTATAAAACTATATGCTTTGATCAACCTATCAAAGCGTATATTTCAACTCCGAGATGCTTGCACCAGTCCATAGATGGATCGCTGGAGCTTGCATATTTTGTTAGCACCTTTAGGATTGACAAAACTTTCTTGTTGCATCATATACAACTCTTCTTTAATAAATCCATTAAGGAATGTAGTTTTGTTTATCCATTTGCCAGATTTCATAAAATGTGGCAATTGCTAACATGATTCGGACAGACTTAAGCATATATACGAGTGAGAAACTCTCATTGTAGTCAACACCTTGAACTTGTCGAAAACCTTTTGCGACAATTCTAGCTTTGTAGATAGTAACACTACTATCACCGTCCGTCTTCCTCTTGAAGATCCATTTATTTTTTATGGCTTGCTGATCATTGAGCAAGTCAACCAAAGTCCACACTTTGTTCTCATACATGGATCTCATCTCAGATTTCATGGCCTCAAGCCATTTCGCGGAATCTGGGCTCATCATCGCTTCCTCATAGTTCGTAGGTTCGTCATGGTCAAGTAACATGACCTCCAGAACAGGATTACTGTACCACTCTGGTGCGGATCTCACTCTGGTTTACCTACGAGGTTTCGGTAGTAACTTGATCTGAAGTTACATGATCTTCATCATTAGCTTCCTCACTAATTAGTGTAGTAGTCACAGGAACAGATTTCTGTGATGAACTACTTTCCAATAAGGGAGCAGGTACAGTTACCTCATCAAGTTCTACTTTCCTCCCACTCACTTCTTTCGAAAGAAACTCCTTCTCTAGAAAGACTCCGAATTTAGCAACAAAAGTCTTGCCTTCGGATCTGTGATAGAAGGTGTACCCAACAGTCTCCTTTGGGTATCCTATGAAGACACATTTCTCTGATTTGGGTTTGAGCTTATCAGGATGAAACTTTTTTATATAAGCATCGCAGCCCCAAACTTTAAGAAACGATAGCTTAGGTTTCTTGCCAAACCATAGTCCATACGGTGTCGTCTCAACAGATTTAGATGGTGCCCTATTTAACGTGAATGCAGTTGTCTCTAATGCATAACCCCAAAATGATAGTGGTAGATCGGTAAGAGACATCATAGATCGCACCATATCTAATAAAGTACGGTTATGACTTTCGGACACACCATTACACTGTGGTGTTCTAGGTGGCGTGAGTAGTGAAACTATTTCACATTGTTTTAACTGAAGGCCAAACTCGTAACTCAAATATTTTACTTCTGCGATCATATCATAGAAACTTTTATTTTTGTTACGTTGATTCTCCACTTCACTATGAAATTCTTTGAACTTTTCAAATGTGTCAGACTTGTGTTTCATCAAGTAGATATACTCATATCTACTCAAATCATATGTGAAGATCAGAAAATAATGATACCTGCCGTGAGCCTCAATATTCATCGGACCACATACATCAGTATGTATGATTTCCAACAAATCTTTTGTTTGCTCAATTATTCCGGAGAACGGAGTCTTAGTCATCTTGCCCATGAGGCATGGTTCGCAAGCATCAATTGATTCATAATCAAGTGATTCCAAAAGTCCATCGCATGGAGTTTCTTCATGCGCTTTACACCAATATGACCTAAACGGCAGTGCCACAAACAAGTTGCACTATCATTATTAACTTTGCATCTTTTGGCTTCAATTTTATGAATATGTGTATCATATGATCGAGATCCAACAAACCATTTTCGTTGGTGTGTATGACCATAGAAGGTTTTATTCATGTAAACAGAACAACAATTGTTCTCTAACTTAATTGAATAACCGTATTGCAATAAACATGATCAAATCATATTCATGTTCAATGCAAACACCAAATAACACTTATTTAGGTTCAACACTAATCCCGAAAGTATAGGGAGTATGCGATGATTATCATATCAATCTTGGAACCACTTCCAACACACATCGTCACTTCACCTTTAACTAGTCTCTATTCATTCTGCAACTCCCGTTTCGAGTTACTACTCTTAGCAATTGAACTAGTATCAAATACCGAGGGGTTGCTACGAACACTAGTAAAATACACATCAATAATATGTATATCAAATATACTTTTGTTCACTTTGCCATCATTCTTATCCGCCAAATACTTGGGGAAGTTCCGCTTCCAGTGACCAGTCCCTTTGCAGTAGAAGCACTTAGCCTCAGGCTTAGGACCAGACTTGGGCTTCTTCACTTGAGCAGCAACTTGCTTGCCGTTCTTCTTGAAGTTCCCTTTCTTTCCCTTTGCCCTTTTCTTGAAACTAGTGGTCTTGTTAATCATCAACACTTGATGTTCTTTCTTAATTTCTACCTTCATCGATTTCATCATCATGAAAAGCTCGGGAGTCATTTTCATCATCCCTTGCATACTATAGTTCATCACGAAGTTCTACTAACTTGGTGATGGTGACTAGAGAATTCTGTCAATCACTATTTTATCTGGAAGATTAACTCCCACTTGATTCAAGCGATTGTAGTACCCAGACAATCTGAACACATGCTCACTGCTTGAGCTATTCTCCTCCATCTTTTAGCTATAGAATTTGTTGGAGACTTCATATCTCTCAACTCGGGTATTTGCTTGAAATATTAACTTCAACTCCTGGAACATCCATATGATCCATGACGTTCAAAACGTCTTTGAAGTCCCGACTCTAAGCTGTTAAGCATGGTGCACTTAACTATCAAGTAGTCATCATATTGAGCTAGCCAAACATTCATGACGTCTGCATCTGCTCCTGCAATAGGTCTGTCACCTAGCGGTGCATTAAGGACACAATTCTTCTGTGCAGCAATGAGGATAAACCTCAGATCACGGATCCAATCTGCATCATTGCTACTAACATCTTTCAACTTAGTTTTCTCTAGGAACATATCAAAAATAAACGGGGAGCAACATCGTGAGCTATTGATCTATAACATAGATATGCTAATACTACCAGGACTAAGTTCATGATAAATTAAAGTTCAATTAATCATATTACTTAAGAACTCCCACTTAGATAGACATCCCTCTAATCATCTAAGTGATCACGTGATCCAAATCAACTAAACCATAACCGATCATCACGTGAAATGGAGTAGTTTTCAATGGTGAACATCATTATGTTGATCATATCTACTATATGATTCACGCTCGACCTTTCGGTCTCAGTGTTCCGAGGCCATATCTGCATATGCTAGGCTCGTCAAGTTTAACCTGAGTATTCTGCGTGTGCAAAACTGGCTTGCACCCATTGTAGATGGACGTAGAGCTTATCACACCCGATCATCACGTGGTGTCTGGGCACGAAGAACTTTGGCAACGGTGCATACTCAGGGAGAACACTTTTATCTTGAAATTTAGTGAGAGATCATCTTATAATGCTACCGTCAAACAATGCAAGATAAGATGCATAAAAGATAAACATCACATGCAATCAATATAAGTGATATGATATGGCCATCATCATCTTGTGCTTGTGATCTCCATCTCCGAAGCACCGTCATGATCACCATCGTCACCGACGCGACACCTTGATCACCATCGTAGCATCGTTGTCGTCTCGCCAATCTTATGCTTCCACGACTATCGCTACCGCTTAGTGATAAAGTAAAGCATTACAGCGCAATTGCATTGCATACAATAAAGCGACAACCATATGGCTCCTGCCAGTTGCCGATAACTCGGTTACAAAACATGATCATCTCATACAATAAAATTTAGCATCATGTCTTGACCATATCACATCACAACATGCCCTATAAAAACAAGTTAGACGTCCTCTACTTTGTTGTTGCAAGTTTTACGTGGCTGCTATGGGCTGAGCAAGAACCGTTCTTACCTACGCATCAAAACCACAATGATAGTTTGTCAAGTTGGTGCTATTTTAACCTTCGCAAGGACCGGGCGTAGCCACACTCGGTTCAACTAAAGTTGGAGAAACTGACACCCGCCAGCCACCTGTGTGCAAAGCACATCGGTAGAACCAGTCTCGCGTAAGCGTATGCGTAATGTCGGTCCGGACCGCTTCATCCAACAATACCGCCGAACCAAAATGTGACATGCTGGTAAGGAGTATGACTTATATCGCCCACAACTCACTTGTGTTCTACTCGTGCATATAACATCAATGCATAAAACCTAGGCTCGGATGCCACTATTGGGGAACGTAGTAATTTCAAAAAAAATCCTACGCACACGCAAGATCATGGTGATGCATAGCAACGAGAGGGGAGAGTGTTGTCTACGTACCCTCGTAGACCGTTCGCGGAAGCGTTATATCAACGCGGTTGATGTAGTCGTACGTCTTCACGTCCGACCGATCCAAGTACCGAAAGCACGACACCTCCGAGTTCTGCACACGTTCGGCTCAGTGACGTCCTCGCCTTCTCGATCTAGCAAGAGGGGCGACATAGTAGATGAGTTCCGGCAGCACGACGGCGTGGTGACGGTGTTGGTGAAGAACAATCTCCGCAGGGCTTCGCCTAAGCACTACGAAAACTATGACGAAGAATAAACTAGAGGGGACGGGGTTTCCGACACACGGCTTGGTGTTTATTGATGTGTCTTTGGTGCTAGCCCTACCCCTCTATTTATATGTTGAGCCCTGGGGTCGAAACTTGGAGTAAAAGCCTCCTCAAAGTCGGTTTCACTTGAAAGGCGAGTCCTTCTCGGACTCCAGGGCTAGACACTAGGGTTCCCGGTGTCTACCCCCTAGACGCTAGGGTTCCTGGCGTCTAGCCTCTGGTCTCCGCAAAACTTCTTTTTGCACTTTCCAAAAGCCTCGTGGGCTTTCCCCTTTGGCCCAGATAAAGTGTTCTCGTGCCCAAACATTTCGGGAAACATCCGGAACCCCTTCTGGTGAATTCGGGAACCCTTCCGGAGATCAAACACTACTATCCCATATATCAAACTTTATCTCCGGACCATTCCGGAGTTCCTCGTCATATCTGTGATCTCATCCAAAACTCCGAACAACATTCGGTCACCAACATACATAACTCATAGTACTATATCGTCAACGAACATTAAGCGTGCGGACCCTACGGGTTCGAGAATTATGTAGACATGACCGAGACACCTCTCTGGTCAATAACCAATAGAGGGACCTGGATGCCCATATTGGCTCCTACATATTCTACGAAGATCTTTATCGGTCAGACCGCATAACAACATACGTTGTTCCCTTTGTCATCGGTATGTTACTTGCCCGAGATTTGATCGTTGGTATCTCAATACCTAGTTCAATCTCATTACCGGCAAGTCTCTTTACTCGTTCCATAACACATCAACCCGCAACTACTCATTAGTTGCAATGCTTGCACGGCTTATAGTGATGTGCATTACCGAGTGGGCCGAGAGATACCTCTCCGACAATCGGAGTGACAAATCCTAATCTCGAAATACGCCAACCCAACAAGTACCTTCGGAGACACCTGTAGAGCACCTTTATAATCACCCAGTTACGTTGTGACGTTTGGTAGCACACAAAGTTTTCCTCCGATAAACGGGAGTTGCATAATCTCATAGTCATAGGAAGATGTATAAGTCATGAAGAAAGCAATAGCAACAAACTAAACGATCAAGTGCTAAGCTAACGGATTGGGTCAAGTCAATCACATCATTCTCCTAATGATGTGATCCCGTTAATCAAATGACAACTCATGTCTATGGTTAGGAAACTTATTGATCAACGAGCTAGTCAAGTAGAGGCATACTAGTGACACTCTGTTTGTCTATGTATTCACACATGTATTATGTTTCCGGTTAATACAATTCTAGCATGAATAATAAACATTTATCATGAAATAAGAAAATAAATAATAACTTTATTATTGCCTCTAGGGCATATTTCCTTCAATCCTCTCCAAGACATAGCGTCTTGCATGACATGGGATAAGCTATACTCGAATTGTAAAAGATGAAAATTACACGTTGAAATAGTTGAAGTCATGCTTAATTATGAAAAAAACACTTATCGTCGTTGTGTACCGTTTCAACTTCGAAGATCTCCTCGAGCTTAATGCTGAAGCGCCAATCATCGTCCAGGTGAGGCCTGTCGCACAGACCTCGATCGTCGTGGCACCAGCCGCACTCCCCCGAGGGACTTTCGTCGTCCGATGACGACATTTCCTACGTTCATAATTCAAAACTACATCATCTCTTGACATTAGCAATAACTATGAGTTGATATCGCACTTCTATATGTATAACACAAGAGTTAGTTGATCCTACTTAATTAAGTACTAAGATACCCAGGCCCATGCATTAGTCGCAAGTACCCCATATGTCCTATTTTTTAGCAAAGTCATGCTAGAATTCACGGAAAAATTTAGCATGACCTTTGCTGAAAATAGGACATATAGAGTACCCAAATTTGCCGGAACGAAAGTTAATCGACATTCAGGCAAACTCAAGGGCCTCTCGGGGTACCTGCAAAATCATTATCCCACGTGGACAAGGCAACGTGCTACTTGCTTAAATCTCTGTCCAATGCTATTTACAAGACAAACAACAGGTGGAAAAGCCCAGTGTTAAAAAAAGGCCTCCATCACAACATGGAAAATACGTTGGCCTGTGAAGAGGTGAAACAATATATGCATCTCCAGGCAGTATCATTCAACATTTTGGACAAACCACTACAAGAAATACAGGATCAGATACAAGAAGAATGTGAGAAAATGCAGACAAATACTAACAGATTGAGGTGTTTAACTTGTGGTGCTCTGTGTGCTATACAGACCTGTATTCTTGACAAACTAGTACAAGCAATGGTGGATCAGATACATGAACAATGTGGGAAAATGCAGATAAGGACTAACAACAGATCGAGGAGTTCACCAGCCAATGCAAGATGGAGTCTGGTTTGTTCTATGGTGGATCCTATTCTAGTGTCTGGAATGCATCAAGGAACTTTTTTTTCTTTTGATCGAACAAACAACAAAACAGCCCGTATGCAAAACAGAGTCGCGGGCAGAGACATAAGTCAACAATACCAAACACAAGAGTTGTCATGAACTAAAACAACAGGACCTCGGTATTAAACAGTCTCCACCGATTAATGCTATTGTCTGATCAAAAGAGTGCCAATGTGTCAACGCTTATATAGGGAGAGTAGAAGCGTGGCCACTGCGCTGTCACTAGCTTCAGATTTTTTTCCTCAGGTATAAGTTGATGCTTTTCTTCATTTTTGCCATATGAAAAAATTAGGATGCTACCATCCTATATTTTGCCATGGTGAAAGATTGTGCCAAGTAGAAAATTGCCATGCTAATCTTTAGATAAATACAAATAGAACAAACTCTTACATAAAAATTTGCCATGCTATTTTACAGAACAAACAAACATTTTGCCACCTTGATACATAACTGGATTTTTGTGTAGTAGGTTCAGATCTCATTTTTTGAGCTATCACACTTTTTTTTTGTTTACACAGCTACAATCTTTTGTCATAGAAAATCTTGGGACCATGGTCACATGGCAAATGTAGGATTGCTCTTAGCTAAAAACACGGCAAATGTAAAACATGGCAAATTCTGAAATTTCCACAACATGTCAAACTTATTTCAAGTACCATGGCAAACTGAATGTTTTTATGAAAGTTGCCATGGCAGACTTTGCTATGAGTAGTTGCCATGGATAGAATCTCTACGAGTTTTTGACAAAAGGAGAGGCGGAAGAGGGGAAGTGAGGGGAGCTCACCGCGGAGGCACACGAAGGCCCGGCGGTGGATTAGGAGCAGCAGGTCGGCCGGACTTGAAGGAGAGGCGGCGGAATCCGAGGTCGAATAAGGGCTCTGTGGCGGGTTTGCGGTGCTCCTCGGCTCGGCTCCGGTCTGGTTCGTCGACGTATCCGACGGAGACGACGTAGACGCTCGTGTTGGACTTCTCAGGCCTACTTCGGTGCTCGACGGCGTGGAGACGGAGACGCGTCAGGTGGGGTCGGGCGGAAGGGGGAGGAAGGGGAGGATGGGGAGAGGGAGGCGGCGGCGGCGCATGGGCGGCGGCGCAGTGGGGGGCTGAGAGAGATGTGAGATTGGGGATCGGGGATTGGGGGTTTCAGTGGGGGAGGGATAGCAATGGCGCACCACCTAGCGGTGCGCCATTAGTAACTTTTTTTGGATAGCAATGGCGCACCACCTAGCGGTGCGCCATTAGTAATTTTTAGTTGCATCTAATAATTATTTAGAAAATGATGATCAAATTTGAAAATATTTATGAATGTGGAAAAATATCATCAGATTTCAAAACATTTATGAAAAAAATATGAACATGAAAACATTTATGAATATGAAAAATATCATCAAATTTGTTATTTGAATTTTTTTGGATTTTTAGTTGCATCTAATAATTTTTTAGAAAACATTTATGAATATGAAAACTGCGATTTAAATACAATCGAGAAATGAAGACTACGATTTGAAAAAATATTCATGAATTCAAAAAGTGCCCATGAAATTTAAAAATATTCATGAGTTCAAAAAATATTAACAAATTCAATAATTTTTGTGAGTTAGAAATTCAATACCAGAATAAACACATAAATAAATATTCATGAGGACTAGAACAGAAGAAATATCATTACTAGTTTTGCAAAACAAACAAAAAATATAATTGTTAGTACTGGTGCACCTTGATTGTCGTGCGCCATTACTAGTTTGAACTAGTAATGGCGCACTGTACCCTAGTGCGTCATTACTAGTTTTGGAAAAATAATAATAATATTTTTTGCTAGTAGTGGCGCATCATGTGTGTGGTGCGTCATTACTAGTTAAAACTATTAATGGCGCATCGTGCCCTGGTGCACCATTAATAGTTTTGAAAAAATAAAAAAATAAAATTTGCTAGTAATGGTGCACCGCTTGTCTGGTGCGCCATTAGTAATGAGGACACTAATGGCGCACATGTATGTGGTGCGCCACTACTATATATAGCAGTGGCGCACCACATACATGGTACGCCATTAATGTCCATATCAGCTATATCCCTTTTCCTAGTAGTGGACGGAGCAACATCACTAGAGTCACAATGCTCCAGCACAATAGTACCCACGCCGTGCACTTGCTGCCCGCTGCCACCACTGTCGCTCACAGCATGCACCCCCCGCAAGCGTGCACCGTCTGTGTCGTCCGCCGCAACACCATCACCATCGTCGTGGACAGGCACACGAGATTTTATGCCGATCATTTCCCCAGGATTGAATCACTAGCTAGGAAACTGCTCCCCTACCTACCTTGTTTACCTTGCCCTCTCTCGTGACCCCCGTCGCCACGAATGCAACTCCCGAGCATTGTCTTGTCCACTCCTCGCCCCTGGCTATATAAAAACCGTTATCGAGTCCACCCAAACCACTTGGCCTCATCTGCTTGCATTGAATTGATGTTCAAGCAATGGAAGCAGACACGGTTCAACCAGAGTGATCCAGGGGAGCTCCTCGTCGCCA
>NC_041390.1:61547056-61561158 GCF_002162155.2 Triticum dicoccoides | reverse complement strand
GCTGCGACCTTTACCGCCGGTCATCATCTCGCCGGTGAGCTCCTTCGCTATGATTTGTTTCTGTTCAGGCGCAATCCTTCGTTTAAAAGGATTGGCCCCACTTGTCATCAACGGCGAGGTGGGATCATACTTTAAGTCCTCTACGGGAGTGAAACGGCGAGATCTGATCTCCCCACTCCTCTTCAACCTTGATGTTAATGCATTAGCAGGGATCCTGGATAAGGCCAGGAGGGCTGGCCACATCTCGGGCGTAGTGGGGCATTTGATCCCCGACAGAGGGTCACCCACCTACAATATGCTGACGATACGATGATTATGGTGGAAGGGAAGGACCTTGACATCGTGAATCTGAAGTTCTTACTCCTTTGTTTTGAGGCCATGTCTGGACTAAAGATTAACTTTGACAAGCATGAGGTCATTCTCCTGGGCTTCTCAGCGAAAGAACAACAGAGGATTGCGGACCTCAACTGCCGACTGGCCATATTCCCCATCACTTACTTGGGAATGCCAATTGCCGACTCGCAGCTCCTGGCAAGTGCGTTTGACCCTCTAACGGGACGTGTGGCTTCTAGGGCTGAACCTCGGCGTGGACGGTTTACCTCCAAGGGGAGCAAATCAATCCTTATTAGTTCGAACCTCGCGAGCCTCCCCATGTGAAATCGACACCTAGTTGCGATGGCCTCACGACTAAATCCTCACACTATGACATTTGTCATGACAAAACCATGACATTTATGATGAGGTTGCATATCCTGTCGGAGGGCATCCATAGTTCCTTTCAACAAGGACCTAGCTAGATTCTTTGGGAGGCCGCTGATGGTCGTCAGAAGTATCACATGGTCAAGTGGGCGAATATCTGCATGCCCAAAGACCAAGGTGGCTTGGGTATTGTAGCCTCCCGACATATGAATGTCGCAATAATGCTGAGATGGTTTTGGCGGATATTGCGCGACAAGGAAGGCCCATGGCTCTAGCTCATCCAGGCAAAATATCTTAGGGGTGAGCCCCTTTTGCATGCTCTCGGATGGGAGGGTGGCGTTCCATCCAGAGGATCAAGGAGGAAATCCGCCTAGGGATTTCTTTCTCCATAGGGAATGGAAACGGGACCCAATTCTGGTTGGACCCATGGTTGGGTATCGAGCCGATACGCGTGAGCTACCTTGGCTTGTTCTTAATCTGTGCAGACCTGTCCGCCCTTATCTCTTCGACGCTACGGGATGGACAGTGGCAGGTTAGTTTCCGCTACACCTTTGGGCAAGCAGAGAGTGACGATTGGACCAGACTATGGGCTTCTCTCCAACATGTGCTGCCGGAGTATCCGAACACTGTGTCAGGGAGGCTCGCCCCGACGGTGGAGTTTTCGGTGTGCACGGCATACCATGCTCTATGCTGGTCACCGACCACACCCTGGTTAGAACCAATGTGGAAAACTCCCATACCCCTGAAGATTAAGATATTCGTGTGTCAGCTTCTGCGCAATCGCCTCCCCTCGGGGACTTAGGTACTTAAGCGACACGGACCGGGGAATGGCATGTGCCCCTTTGCGCGGTATCGGAGGCAGAAACCCACATCCTATTCTCATGTACGACGACGAAGGTGATGTGGATGTTCATACACAAGGTGTTGGGGCCCGACTGGGAGGGCTTGAAGCTTGTGGACTTCCTCCAATTTAGGGTTACACAGCCATCACGACATTGCCGCCTTTTTTGGCTCATCTTTGCGGCAATGTCGTGGACATTATGGATGACTCGTAATAAAATGGTGATTGAGAAGGTCCTCCCACGAAAGGCATCTGACTCGCACTTCAAATTCCTTGCTTTTCTGCAGCACCGGCACCCGTTATCGAGGTAGCGTGACTGCGACCATCTTGGCCTCATGCTGGATGCGCTTCTGGCTATGGATCGTCGGCTTTCATCATCGTAGTGTCGCTTGACGGCTGCCACTAGGTGGTCTTTTCTGATTTCTTTTATGCTTTCTTAGGCATGCTTGTGCTGTGGCCCTAGCCGTCGTTTTGCGATTGAGACTTGGATGCTTGTATGGACCAATCCTTTATCTATAAAGTATCTATAAAGCAGGGCGAAAGCTTATTTCGAGGCCCCACCTGTTAGCCTCTCTCGCTTAGTTAAACAACGTGGGCTTACTGCTTCGACTAGAGGGGTATTCCTAACATGCGTCTTTGACTTCATATTGTCTCTTGTTTTATTTTATTTTTATTAACTACTCCCTCCGTCTCGAAATAAGTGTCTCAACTTCGTACTAAATTTAGTACAAAATTGTACTAAGGTTAAGACACTTATTTTGGGACGGAGGGAGTATATGATTGCTTGTATCTTGCTCATTTTTAATCAAAATGGGTTGGTTCTCTTTGAATTGTTTGTGTATTGAGATGATCTTTCCAGTATTATCTTGCTAAGTTTTGGCTCGCAGTGTATATTTATATAGATTATATGCTATGTTAAAACTAGCTGTTATCAATTATTCTAGAGGGATACAATCTTGGTGGTGAACAAGAGTACCCCCTACAACCCCTCTAGTCAAGGCAAGCTTTGTAAACCTATGCTTACTATGCCATGAAAAGGAGCTTGGTAATATGCATGATTTGAAGGAACAAAATGCTTATTACTTGTCTTGACCGATTCATAAGTTCGACTGAACCGACTGATAACCAGTGCAACCATGTGGTCTTCATGGGAGATCCTGATTAAGTCTGAGGTCATGCTTTTTATTTACGTTACCCACACAACAAGTGCAATGATGTGTTGTTTGAAGGGATCGACATCTTTGGCTTCTAAAGATACCTGACCCTTTGAGTTGAGCGCTCGATAGAGTCCCTGTGGGGATATTTGACATCATGAGTAAAGGTGATGAGGTCCAACCCCTCTCTCACAAAGTAAGGTTAGACCTTGATAGTAAAGTGAAATGTATGTCTTAGGAAGAGTCTTGGCAATGTACTACTGATGGGGAACGTAGTAATTTCAAAATTTTCCTACAGACACGCAAGATTATGGTGATGCATAGCAACGAGAGGGAAGAGTATCGTCCACGTACCCTCGTAGACCGTAAGCGGAAGCGTTATGAGAACGCAGTTGATGTAGTCGAACGTCTTCACGATCCGACCGATCCAAGTACCGAACGCACGGCACCTCCGAGTTCAGCACACATTCAACTCGATGACGTCCCACGAACTCTGATCCAGCAGAGCTTCACGGGAGAGTTCCGTCAGCACGACAGCGTGATGAGGTGATGATGTTGCTACCGACGCAGGGCTTCGCCTAAGCACCGCTACGATATGATTGAGGTGGATTATGGTGGAGGGGGCACCGCACACGGCTAAGGGATCAATGATCAACTTTGTGTGTTCTAGGGTGCCCCCCTGCCCCCGTATATAAAGGAGCAAGGGGGAGGCCGGTTGGCCCTCCTAGGGCGCGCCAGGAGGAGGATTCCTCCTCCTAGTAGGAGTAGGACTCCCCTTTCCTACTCCTACTAGGAGGAGGAAAGGAAGGGGGAAGGGGAGAAGGAAGGAGAGGGAGGAAAGGAGGAAAGGGGGGCCGGCCTCCTAGTCCAATTCGGTTTGGGCTAGGGGGGCGCGCGCCCTGCCTCCTCTCTTCCACCACTTGGCCCATGAGGCCCAATACTTCTTCCCCGTATTCCCGTAACTCCTCGGTACTCCGAAAAATACCCGAATCACTCGGAGCCTTTCCGATGTCCGGATATAGTCGTCCAATATATCGATCTTTACATCTCGACCATTTCGAGACTCCTCGTCATGTCCCCGATCTCATCCGGGACTCCGAACTACCTTCGGTACATCAAATCACATAAACTCATTATACCGATCGTCACCGAACGTTAAGCGTGCTGACCCTACGGGTTCGAGAACTATGTAGACATGACCGAGACACGTCTCCAGTCAATAACCAATAGCGGAACCTGGATGCTCATATTGGCTCCTACATATTCTACGAAGATCTTTATCGATCAAACCGCATAACAACATACGTTGTTCCCTTTGTCATCGGTATGTTACTTGCCCGAGATTCGATCGTCGGTATCTCAATACCTAGTTCAATCTCGTTATCGGCAAGTCTATTTACTTGTTCCATAATGCATCATCCCACAACTAACTCATTAGTTGCATTTTTTGCAAGGCTTATAGTGATGTGCATTGCCGAGAGGGCCCAGAGATACCTCTCCGACAATCGGAGTGACAAATCCTATTCTTGATCTATGCCAACTCAACAAGTACCATCGGAGACACCTGTAGAGCACCTTTATAATCACCCGGTTATGTTGTGACATTTGGTAGCACACAAAGTGTTCCTCCGGTAATCGCGAGTTGCATAATCTCATAGTAATAGGAACATGTATAAGTCATGAAGAAAGCAATCGCAACAAACTAAACGATCATAGTGCTAAGCTAACGGATGGGTCAAGTCAATCACATCATTTTCTAATGATTTGATCCCGTTAATCAAATGACAACTCATGTCTATGGTTAGGAAACATAACCATCATTGATTCAACGAGCTAGTCAAGTAGAGCCAAACTAGTGACACTCTATTTGTCTATGTATTCACACATGTACTAAGTTTCCGGTTAGTATAATTCTAGCATGAATAATAAACATTTATCATGGTATAAGGAAATAAATAATAATGTTAGTATTGCCTCTAGGGCATATTTCTTTCAGTCTCCCACTTGCACTAGAGTCAATAATCTAGTTCACATCTTAATGTCATTAGTTCACATCTCCATGTGACCAATACCCAAAGGGTTTACTAGAGTCAATAATCTAGTTCACATCGCTATGTGATTAACACCCAAAGAGTGATCATGTTTTGCATGTGAGAGAAGTTTAGTCTACCGGTCTGCAACATTCAGATCCGTATGTATTTCACAAATTTCTATGTCTACAATGCTCTGCACAGAGCTACTCTAGCTTATTGCTCCCACTTTCAATATGTATCCAGATTGAGACTTAGAGTCATCTAGATCAATGTAAAAAGCTTGCATCGACATAACTCTTTACAACGAACTCTTTTATCACCTCCATAACCGAGAAATATTTCCTTAGTCCTCTAAGGATAATTTTGACTGCTGTCCAGTGATCTACTCCTAGATCACTATTGTACTCCCTTGTCAGAATCATGCTAAGGTATACAATAGGACTGGTAAACAGCATAGCATACTTTATAGAACCTATGACTGAGGCATAGGGAATGACTTTTCATTCTCTTTCTATTTTCTGCCGTGGTCGGGTTTTGAGTCTTTACTCAACTTCACACCTTGCAACACAGGCAAGAACTCCTTCTTTGACAGTTCAATTTTGAACTACTTCAAAATCTTGTCAGGGTATGTACTCATTGAAAAAACTTATCAAGCGTCTTGATCTATCTCTATAGATCTTGATGCTCAATGTGTAGGCAGCTTCATCGAGGTCTTTCTTTTAAAAAAACTCTTTTCGAACACTCCTTTATGCTTTCCAGAAAATTCTACATTATTTCCGATCAACAATATGTCATTCACATATACTTATCAGAAATGTTGTAGTGCTCCCACTCACTTTCTTGTAAATACAGGCTTCACCGCAAGTCTGTATAAAACCATATGCTTTGATCAACTCATCAAAGTGTATATTCCAATTCCGAGATGCTTGCACCAGCCCATAGATGGATCGCTGGAGCTTGCTCATTTTGTTAGCACCTTTTAGGATCGACAAAACCTTATGGTTGCATCATATACAACTCTTCTTTTATGAAATCCATGAAGGAATACAGTTTTGACATCCATTTGCCAGATTTCATAAAATGCAGCAATTGCTAACATGATTTGGACAGACTTTTAAGCATCGATACGAGTGAGAAAATCTCATCATAGTCAACACCTTGAACTTGTCGAAAACATTTTGCGACAAATCGAGCTTTGTAGATAGTAACACTACTATCAGTGTCCGTCTTCCTCTTGAAGATCCATTTATTCTTAATGACTCACCGATCATCGGGCAAGTCAATCAAAGTCCACACTTTGTTTCTCATACATGGATCCCATCTCAGATTTCATGGCCTCAAGCCATTTTGCGGAATCTGGGCTCATCATCACTTCCTCATAGTTCGTAGGTTCGTCATGGTCAAGTAACATGACTTCTAGAAAGGATTACCGTACCACTCTGGTGTGACCATACTCTGGTTGTCCTACGAGGTTCGGTAGTAACTTGATCTGAAGTTTCATGATCATCAACATTAGCTTCCTCACTAATTGGTGTAGAGATCACTAGAACTGATTTCTGTGATGAACTACTTTCCAATTCGGGAGAAGGTACAATTACCTTATCAAGTTCTACATTCCTCCCACTCACTTCTTTCGAGAGAAACTTCTTCTCTAGAAACGATCCAGTTTTAGCAACAAATATCTTGCCTTCGGATCTGTGATAGAAGGTGTACCCAACAGTATCTTTTGGGTATCCTATGAAGATGCACTACTTCGATTTGGGTTTGAGCTTATCAGTTTGAAACTTTTTCACATAAGCATCGCAACCCCAAACTTTAAGAAATGACAGCTTTGGTTTCTTGCCAAACCATAGTTCATATGGTGTCATCTCAAAGGATTTAGATGGTGCCCTATTTAACGTGAATGCAGCTGTCTCTAATGCATAACCCCAAAACGATAGCGGTAAATCAGTAAGAAACGTCATAGATCGCACCATATCTAGTAAAGTGTGATTACAACGTTCGGACATAGCATTATGATGTGGTGTTCGAGGTGGCGTGAGTTGCGAAACTATTCCGCATTGTTTCAAATGAAGACCAAACTAGTAACTCAAATATTCTCCTCCACGATCAGATCATAGAAACTTTATTTTCTTGTTACGATGATTTTCCACTTCACTCTAAAATTCTTTGAACTTTTCAAATGTTTCAGACTTATGTTTCATCAAGTAGATATACCCATATCTTACTCAAATCATCTGTGAAGGTCAGAAAATAACGATACCCACCGCGAGTCTCAACACTCATCAGACCGCATACATCAGTATGTATTGTTTCCAATAAGTCAGTTGCTCGCTCCATTGTTCTAGAGAACGGAGTCTTAGTCATCTTGCCTATGAGGCATGGTTCGCAAGCATCAACTGATTCATAATCAAGTGATTCCAAAAGCCCATCAGCATGGATTTTCTTCATGCGCTTTACACCAATATGACCTAAACGGCAGTGCCATAAATAAGTTGCACTATCATTATTAACTTTGCATCTTTTGGTTTCAATATTATGAATATGTGTATCACTACGATCAAGATTCAATAAACCATTCATCTTGGGTGTATGACCATTGAAGGTTTTATTCATGCAGACGGAACAACAATTATTCTCTGACTTTAAATGAATAACCATATTGCAATAAACATGATCAAATCATATTCATCCTCAATACAAACACCAAATAACATTTATTTAGGTTCAACACTAATCCCGAAAGTATAGGGAGTGTGCGATGATGATCATATCAATTTCGGAACCACTTCCAACACACATCGTCACTTCACCCTTAACTAGTCTCTGTTCATTCTGCAACTCCCGTTTCGAGTTACTAATCTTAGCAACTAAACTAGTATCACATACTGAGGGGTTGCTATAAACACTAGTAAAGTACACATCAATAACATGTATATCAAATATATCTTTGTTCACTTTGCCATCCTTCTTATCCGCCATGGGAAGTTGTGCTTCCAGTGACCAGTCCCTTTGCAGTAGAAGCACTTAGTCTCAGGCTTAGGTCTAGACTTGGGCTTCTTCACTTGAGCAGCAACTTGCTTGCCGTTCTTCTTGAAGTTCCCCTTCTTACCTTTGCCCTTTTCTTGAAACTAGTGGTCTTGTCAACCATCAACACTTGATGCTTTTCTTGATTTCTACCTTCGTCGATTTGTGCATCACGAAGAGCTTGGGAATCGTTTCCATTATCCCTTGCATATTTTCATCACTAAGTTCTAGTAACTTGGTGATAGTGACTAGAGAACTTTGTCAATTACTATCTTATCTGAAAGATTAACTCCCACTTGATTCAAGCAATTACAGTACCTAGACAATCTGAGCACATGCTCACTGGTTGGGCTATTCTCCTCCACCTTTGTAGGCAAAGTACTGTCAGAGGTCTCCTAACTCTCGACACGGGCATGCGTATGAAATACTAATTTCAACTCTTGGAACATCTTATATGCTCCGTGGCGTTCAAAATATTTTTGAAGTCCCGGTTCTAAGTCGTAAAGCATGGTGCACTAAACTATCAAGTAGTCATCATACCGAGCTTTGACAAACGTTCATAACATCTGCATATGCTCCTGCAATAGGTCCGTCACCTAGCGGTGCATCAAGGACATAATTCTTCTGTGCAGCAATGAGGATAATCCTCAGATCACGGATCCAATCCGCATCATTGCTACTAACATCTTTCAATTTATTTTTCTCTCGGAACATATCAAAAATAAACGGGTGAAGCTATGTGCGAGCTATTGATCTACAACATAGATATGCAAATACTATCAGGACTAAGTTCATGATAAATTTAAGTTCAATTAATCATATTACTTAAGAACTCCCACTTAGATAGACATCCCTCTAGTCATCTAAATGATCACGTGATCCAAATCAACTAAACCATGTCCGATCATCACGTGAGATGGAGCAGTTTTCAATGGTGAACATCATTATGTTGATCATATTTACTATATGATTCATGCTCGACCTTTCGGTCTCCAGTGTTCCGAGGCCATATATGTATATGCTAGGCTCGTCAAGTTTAACCCGAGTATTTCTGCGTGTGCAAAACTGTCTTACACCCGTTGTAGATGAACGTTGAGCTTATCACACCCGATCATCACGTGGTGTCTCGGCACGATGAACTTTGGCAATGGTATATACTCAGGGAGAACACTTTTACCTTGGAATTTAGTGAGAGATCATCTTGTAAAGCTACCGCCGAACTAAGCAAAATAAGATGTATAAAAGATAAACATCACATGCAATCAAAAATATGTGACATGATATGGCCATGATCATCTTGCGCCTTTGGTCTCCATCTCCAAAGTACCGTCATGATCTCTATCGTCACCGGCATGACACCATGATCTCCATCATCTTGATCTCTATCAATGTGTCATTATATGGTCATCTCGCTAACTATTGCTATCGCATAGCGATAAAGTAAAGTAATTGTATGGCGCTTACATCTTATGTAATAAAAAACAACCATAAGGATTCTACCAGTTGCCGATAACTTCAAAAAAACATGATCATCTCATACAACAACTTATATCTCATCACGTCCTGACCATATCACATCACAACATGCCCTGC
Source organism: Triticum dicoccoides (assembly GCF_002162155.2). Lineage (NCBI taxonomy): Eukaryota > Viridiplantae > Streptophyta > Magnoliopsida > Poales > Poaceae > Triticum > Triticum dicoccoides. The sequence continues at coordinate 61,551,811 of NC_041390.1, read as the reverse complement.
AAAAACAAGTTAGACGTCATCTACTTTGTTGTTGCAAGTTTTACGTGGCTGCTACGGGCTGAGCAAGAACCGTTCTTACCTACGCATCAAAAACATAACGATAGTTCGTCAAGTTAGTGCTGTTTTAACCTTCTCAAGGACCGGGCGTAGCCACACTTGGTTCAACTAAAGTTGGAGAAACTGACACCCTCCAGCCACCCATGTGCAAAGCACGTCGGCAGAACCAGTCTCGCGTAAACGTACGCGTAATGTCGGTCTGGGACGCTTCATCCAAAAATACCGCCGAACCAAAGTATGACATGCTGATAAGTAGTATGACTTGTATCGCCCACAACTCACTTGTGTTCTACTCGTGCATATAACATCTACGCATAAACCTGGCTCTAATACCACTGATAGGGAATGTAGTAATTTCAAAATTTTCCCACGCACACGCAAGATCATGGTGATGCATAGCAACGAGAGGGAAGAGTATCGTCCACGTACCCTCGTAGACCGTAAGCGGAAGCGTTATGAGAACGCGGTTGATGTAGTCGAACGTCTTCACGATCCGACCGATCCAAGTACCGAACGCACATCACCTCCGAGTTCAGCACATGTTCAGCTTGATGACGTCCCACGAACTCCGATCCAGCAGAGCTTCACGGGAGAGTTCCGTCAGCACGACGGCGTGCTGATGGTGATGATGTTGCTACCGACGCAGGGCTTCGCCTAAGCACCGCTACAATATAATCGAGGTGGATTATTGTGGAGGGGGCACCGCACACGGCTAAGGGATCAATGATCAACTTTGTGTGTTCTAGGGTGCCCCTGCCCCCGTATATAAAGGAGCAAGGGGAAGGCCGGCCGGCCCTCCTAGGGCGCGCCAGGAGGAGGAGTCCTCCTCCTAGTAGGAGTAGGACTCCCCTTTCCTACTCCTACTAGGAGGAGGAAAGGAAGGGGGGAGGGGAGAAGGAAGGAGAGGAAGGAAAGGAGGAAAGGGGGGCCGTCCCCCTAGTCCAATTCGGTTTGGGCTAGGGGGCCGCTCGCCCTGCCTCCTCTCTTCCACCACTTGGCCCAATACTTCTTCCCCGTATTCCCGTAACTCCCCGGTACTCTGAAAAATACCCGAATCACTCGGAACCTTTCTGATGTCCGAATATAGTTGTCCAATATATCAATCTTTACATCTCGACCATTTAGAGACTCATCGTCATGTCCCGATCTCATCCGGGACTCCGAACTACCTTCGGTACATCAAATCGCATAAACTCATAATACCGATCGTCACCGAACGTTAAGCGTGCGGATCCTACGGGTTCGAGAACTATGTAGACATGACGGAGACACGTCTCCGGTCAATAACCAATAGCGGAACCTGGATGTTCATATTGGCCCCTACATATTCTACGAAGATCTTTATCGGTCAAACCGCATAACAACATACGTTGTTCCCTTTGTCATCGGTATGTTACTTGCCCGAGATTCGATCGTCGGTATCTCAATACCTAGTTCAATCTCGTTACCGGCAAGTCTATTTACTCGTTCCGTAATGCATCATCCCGCAACTAACTCATTAGTTGCATTGCTTGCAAGGCTTATACTGATATGCATTAAGAGGGCCCAGAGATACCTCTCCGACAATCGGAGTGACAAATCCTATTCTTAATCTATGCCAACTCAACAAGTACCATCAGAGACACATGTAGAGCACCTTTATAATCACTCATTTATGTTGTGATGTTTGGTAGCACACAAAGTGTTCCTCTGGTAATCGGGAGTTGCATAATCTCATAGCCATAGGAACATGTATAAGTCATGAAGAAAGCAATAACAACAAACTAAACGATCATCGTGCTAAGCTAACGGATGGGTCAAGTCAATCACATCATTCTCTAATAATGTGATCCCGTTAATCAAATGACAACTCATGTCTATGGTTAGGAAACATAACCATCATTGATTCAACGAGCTTGTCAAGTAGAGGCAAACTAGTGACACTCTGTTTGTCTATGTATTCACACATGTACTAAGTTTCCGGTTAGTACAATTCTAGCATGAATAATAAACATTTATCATGACATAAGGAAATAAATAATAACTTTATTATTGCCTCTAGGGCATATTTCCTTCAATTACCACAAAGGATACTTGCTCACATTGGGAGAGTGCACAAACCTCTACAGATCTAAAACTAATTGAATAGTCGTGCCTGCGACCATGGACGAAGTCGGGATAAGTCACACTTAGGATCTAAGACAAACTTGGAGGAACTCACAAAATAATAGTTCAAATAAGCTATACTGCAAAGTGGTGGAACCACTAACTTGTTATTTTACGTTGATCCTGGCTTGGTGGTTAAGTTATGTTGATCCTGATTCACCGGTCATATTTGCTGCAACTACGCCCTGAATTCAAGGCGTTGTAATGACGCCCATTTTGGTTGGCTACTTTCTTTAAATACGATGTTCCTAGCTTGCTAGTTAATTTGTTTATCGTATTATGTACCAAATTTGAGATGTTGTAACGATGCATCTTTTGATTGGCTACTTCATTTACCTAAGTTGATCCCAGTTCACCGGTTAAATACTTCATTGAGTTATGCCCCAAATCTGAGACATAGTAATGACACCCATTTTCGTTGATGACACTCTTTTCTTTTCTTTGCAAACACTACCCGCATTTTGTTGGATATATTGCTAACTCTCCGTTATTTCCTGGAATTGATTATGCATGTGCTTGCTTATGTTTTTTTCTTCTTTCTGCGAGTACCTCAACGTACTCATCTGACTTCTCACACGGCTAGATCTTGCAGATGATCCCTAAGCTAGTGGAGATGCTATTGAGTTTGTCTACTAGGTTGTGTCCCAGGAGTACCCTTGCGTGCTTGGAGTTCCTCTATTGTTATGCTTTCGCTTTCACTTAGTTCTACTATTTTGATCAAGGTCTGTTACGTATAAATAATATACATATGTGCTATACTATATGTGCAATTCACAACTGCATGCCTCACTACGTTGTAATAATTATTTTGGGCTGGTGCACCTAAAAACAAATTAAGTGAATTGGTGTGTTATAATGAGGCATCAGGTGGAGTGAAATATGTAGTGGAGGATGGGAAGAGGATGGGAAGCGCACACAGAATTCCAAGGATACCCCTTCTCAAGATGCCAAACCACGACTGCTCTCTCGCTCACACACCACACTAGAAAGATGACCCGAATGTCTCTCTGACTTTGTAGGTCTAGGAAAGAAAATAAAGAGGGACCACATACATCAAGAGATGGTAGAAAAAGGACCGGATTGATGGAAATGCAAATGCAAAGGGCCCGAGAAATCGCTCATAACGGTACCTATTATGAAGAGCGAGATACATGTACATTTCATTTAGAATTTTGTGTGTGTAAAATTAACTTATTTTCAAGAAAAAGAGGGCTACATGTAGCCCGTGCATTAGAGCCCTAAACTTAAATTCCTTATAATTTAAACCCTCACACGACCTCTATACCTTAACTTTTCAGTTTTGCTTTCCTAAAAAAAGCGGTTCCTAGCCGAACCCCTAAAATTAAATCCTCAAAAGAACTAGACCCCACATGGAAGCCTTTCTCTCTATTCTTCTTCCTTCTTCCTTTCAAGCAGCCAACTACGAATTTTCGGCACTAGATGATTTCAATGAGCTAGCTAGTGCCTACGATAGATGCTCTGCAAAAGTAATTTGATAGTCTCACCGTGCGCGACTTAAGTGTACGACGAAGTAGTTAAAATTTGTCCTCCACAGGCCATGGCCCGGGTGCTTCATCGTATAAATAAGTTCATCCTCTCCCCTTCTCCTAGTGGAGCGATGGCATTGTCCGGAACACAATGATTCATCTAAAACTGCAATGGCGACTGACGAGCACTCTTCATCTATGTTTCGTCCTTTACATTGATTTTCCCCCTCTTTGTAGGTGTCCTACGCGTGTGTGGCAGCTTTGCTAGTGGTCGGACAAGTGAAGAAGCGCCGCCGGGCTAGGGATGACTAGGGGGAGAGTCGTCGTGGCCGGAGACGACGAAAAGGACAAAAAAGAAAAAGAAAAAAAAGGCCGTTGATTCTCGCGGAATTTGAAGTCGGATGACGACGGGGTTGCGGGGTGTCGACCGGCATGCGGGGTGGTTGCCGGAGGCAAGGAACACAATGTAGTGTGACGCCGACGGGAAAACAGTGTAGAGGATCAACGCAAGGAAAAGGTCAAAATTATCATGAGAAGTGGCCTCGGAGGAGTAAATATAAGCGGCATCCACCACGATGAGTATTTTTTTCCTAGAAAATCGACTAGATTCAGTTTTAACCCCTCAAAATAAATCTTTTAACCAATTTCGAGGGATCAGCTAGAAATGCACATTGAATCGTTTTTCAGCGTCCAAGCCCAAAAAAACCTCCACAACCACAAACCCCACGGAACGCGGCCGAACAGGACAGCCAGTCCGCCGCCCATGTTGCGCACGGCGATCCCCGCGGCGGCGCGGCGGCGCATCTCCTTTGCCCCGGCTAGATTCGCGCACGAGCTTGCGCAGGTGCAGGCGCAGGTCCAGTCGGCCGTCCCTGGACGGGACGGCCTTGAGCCGTCGTGGGTCCCCCTGTACAGGAGGATCTCGAAGCTGTCCCATGGCAGGCAGCCGGGAATGGCGGCGGCGGAGATGACCAAATATCTCCGCGAGAGGCGCCCGCTCTCGGAGTACCAGATCGTCGCCTACATCCGGAAGCTCCGCAAGTTCAAGCGTCACGCGTGCGCGCTC
>NC_041390.1:61486740-61546756 GCF_002162155.2 Triticum dicoccoides | reverse complement strand
TGGCCTGATTTGGATCAGGGTGTGTTTGCGCCTTCATTTTGTTGTTCAATCTTGGTACATTTGACAGAAGTATTTGTGCTGAAAGTAGCGGGCTTGAAGTTTGGTTCGGGATAAGCGAGGAAATGGAATGGATTTGCTAGGGTTGCTCTATTCTGCATTCTCTTTGTGGATAATTTTGATTTAAGGTCGCACTATTGGAAATGCACGGTGCAAACTGAATGTTCCTTTTAAGACTGAAGAATAGGATAGGGTCAACTGATTGTGTTGGCAGTCACCACAATGGTAATTTTGATTTCTGATGCTAAGTGAAACTGGGGCCGGGTGCCATACTGCACATTGCTGCAGCTTCAGAGGTCCACATTATAGGTAGGAAGGGAGTTGTGTACCTTAAACTATCAGTAATTGCAAAAGCAGGTAATATACCATGGCCCTGCTTGTGCTGCCTGGGAACTTTGAAGATATGCTGCAGCTTCCTTTTCTTTCTAAATATTTATAGATCCAATACTTTTGACTTTCAGTGTGTGATAGCGTCATAGGGAATTGCTTGAAGACGATGATTGTGTATAAGATGTTTTTAGCCTCAGACTCAGTGTGTTGAGGTAAATTTTACTGATTTTTCTTAATAAATAAACATTAAAAAAAGTTTGACTTAAATGACCGCAGTGAGTCAGTGACTTTAAGTTCCATTGCTAGCACATTAAACTGCATTGGTTGAGATATGAGGTCATGCGCGTTGATGCCTGTCTAGCTTCTAAGGTCTAACAGTTGAGCTAGTTCTGTTAGAACAATGAATGGTGTGCTCAGCTTTATTGTTTCCAGCAGAGAATTACCTGAAACATTTTGATGGGTGATTGTTTCGAACAAACATCTCTTTCATTGTGCTGTACAAATAAGTAAATAACCACTGATCAAACATATAGTCTGAGATTTGAAAAATGAGGTCTACCATGAAAACTATTGATCGTTAAAACTGGTCTTAAACAGAGTTAATTTCCAATTTCCTGGAATTAATCTGTCATTGGTAGCTTGTCCATAACACACACTACTGCTGAGCCGGGTATCTCGATTCTCACACATAAATAGGCGAAAACCTGGAGAGAATATGCTCTAGAGGGAAGGAAAGCAAGACTTCACAATAGAAAATGAAGGTTCAAGTTCTAACAGCAGAAGGTTCGAACTGTGATGCCATTAATGCATCTCTTCTAAGGACCTTTTTTATGTTTACCTATAATATTATGGTACCGAGAGTTCATATGCTGTTCTGGTGCAAGTGCAACCTCTTTCTGAGCAAGGTATCTTTTTTGTGTTCACTGTATAATATTTGGCTGTGTTGTTTTGTACCCAGTTGATGGACTGGATGGAAGCTCGTGGAGCAAAGTTGACGCCTGGGCATCAAGCGCTGCGGATTGACCTTGTTTCAAAAGTTCACGGGATACAGGCAGCTGAAGAATATTTCTGGAGCCTTCCAGATATATTGAAGTCAAGGAAAGCTTATTCATGTTTGCTTAACTGCTATGGTGAACACGGGATGGCATTTAAAGGTCTGAAATTCTATGAGAAGATGAAAGCCAAGAACATTGTTCCAAATACACTGGTGTACAACAGCCTGATGGCTTTGTACAAAAAGGCGGGCCAGCCAGAGAAAATCCCCTCCACATTTGAAGAAATGCGAGAAAGCGGTATAACTGCTAACAGTTTTACATACTTCTCATTGGTAGAAAGCTATGTTACAATGAATGACCTGGAGGCTGCGGAGAAAGTCCTGGAAGAATTGCAGAAGGTGGCTCCAGTTCACTGGTCCCTATATACTCTAATGGCAAACAGTTACATTAAACTAGAGCTGTGTGAAAAGGCAGAAGTTGCCCTAAAGAAAGCCGAGGAAGTTATGAACAAAGATGAGTTATCCTCATGGTATTTCCTCCTCTCCATCTATGCCCGTTGTGGAAATGCAACTGAGGTTAAGAGGATCTGGGAGTCTTTGAAGTCCACATTCAAGAAATGTCTGAACAGAAGCTATCTTGTGATGCTTCAAGCTCTGAGTACTATTGATGACTTTGAGTCATTACAGCAAATCTTTCAGGAGTGGGAATCGAGTCATGAACAATATGACATGAGGATAAAAAATGTGATGATCAAAGCTTACCTTGATAAGGGTATGATAGACGAAGCTGAGGCTATCCGTCAGAGGACCATGGCTAAGGGTCGTTGTGATTACAGGACGATTTACATATTTGCCGAATTCTATTTGGAAAAATCTAATGTTACTGGGGCACTGGAGATCTTGAGAGATGCAAAGAAGATGGTGACGGCACACAAATGGGTGCCATCCAAAAAGCTTACAAGCAGATTTCTGAAGCACTATGAAGAGTCAAAGGATGTTGACGGTGTGGAGTCTTTCTGCGAGTGCCTGAGGAAGCTCGAATGCCTTGATGCGGAAGCTTATGAGGGCATGATGCGCACCTATATAGCTGCAGGTAGAACCAACCCATCCATTGCTCAGCGCATCGAAGATGATGGGATTCACGTTGGACCTGAGACGACGAAATTGCTGGAGTGTGTCTCCGGCAATTGAAACTGAGAAGGAAAGAAACTTTATAAGAACTCGAGGCCGCCGTAGAATTTTTCTTCATTATAGAGCAGAATTATGACTTGTCGAAGATGTCGCTATCTCGTGAAAAGCTTGCTGCCACCGGATTTCTGTACATGAATTGCGGTCATTTGGCATTTTACATTTGATGCTCTGCTAGCCCCCCGACTACTGTGTAGCATCTATCTAAGCTGCTAATGTGATGGAGTTATTTCCAAAATACAATTATTTTCATGTTACTCATGTAGTCGACCGGTTGATTGCAGTACCCAGGTATTCTCCAATGTTTAATGTTGCCGACCATTCGTGAAGAGGCGCAACGAAGCAGCGAGTGATTTCTGATATATTATTTGTTTGCACCAGGTAGTGTTTTTTTAGGGAAACTGGATCACATTATTGATCAACCATTTGGGGTAGAATGCAATGTCAGGCGAATGTAAGAGCTAGACTTTGGCCAGTTTTTCTGTATTTGAAAGCTTACCGACAAGACTCAAAGGCCTAGGTAATATAACACGCGGTGGTGGTTGTTGATCAGGAATAAGTATCAGCACCAAACTTGTATAAGCTGCAGTTGGAATTGTAAATTTTTATCCCTAGTGACAGCGGTTAAGTGATGATAGAGACAAAGAGATGTGCTCCCTGTTCTGAGCCTACAGCTGTAAATAATTTCCATGCAACTCTGCAAGTTCAGACAGAGATAAGGTTTGTAATTGATGCTTACAACTTGTATTTGAGAAAAAAATAACACTACCTCTGTCCCATAATATAAGAGCGTTTTTGACACTACGGAGGGAGTAACCGAGGGTTGTGTTGAAGGACAGGGCACATCATATCTGGTATATGTTCTCCTGATTCAGTTTGTAGTGGAAAGTGTGCTCACTATGTCTGACGGAACTAACTGAAAGCATTCTAATTTATTCTCGTCTTGTTGCAGCACAGGTCTGAGGGGCACTCCATCAGGCATTTTTTTTTGAAACTAGGCAAAAGATTTGCCATTTTCATTGAATAAGAGAGAAGGTTAACAAAATATGGCCAAAGGCCAAATACAGTACATCACTCTCGCGGCATAATGTTACACAAATGTTTTGCTCCGGCAAGGCTCCAAAGCGAGCATTCCTCTTTAATCTTGGCGACCAACACTCCCACCGGAACGGCCGTGTTGCGGAAAACTCTAGCGTTTCGCTCCTTACATAGTTTCCAGGAGATAAGCATCATCAGGGAGACAAGCAGCCTTCTCGATGGAGTTTGCTTAGTGGCATTCTGACTCCACCAATCCTTAACTGAAACCATATCAATCCAATCGTTGGGCTGGACATCGTGGAGCGCAAGCCAAGATTTGATCATGCCCCAAACCCGAATGGTGTATCGACATTGAAAGAGAAGGTGGGCCGCCGATTCCTGGATTTGTTGGCATAATGGACAAAGGTTGCAGTTCGGCCATCCGCGACGGTGGAGTCTGTCAGTTGTCCAAATCCTATTGTTGATAACAAGCCACGCGGAAAATTTACACTTTGGGGGCGCCCAGTTCTTCCAAACATTTTGGTTCATATCTGTGTCCACCAATCCAATAAACTGAGCCCTGTATGCTGAGGCTGCGGAGTAATGGCCATCAGCAGTGAATTTCCAGGTGATGGAGTCTTGCATGTCCGGGTTTAGCTGGATGTGGGTGAGTCTTTCCCAAAGCGCAGCAAACTGGACGATGTGTTCAAAGGAGACGATCGAAGCAACCTTCACCTGGGAGATCCAGTAGCCATTAAGCAAAGCCTTGTGAACTGAACAATTCTTTTTATTGGAGATGTTGTAAATTTTGGGAGCAATGTCTTTGGGTCTTATGCCATCTAGCCAAGCTGACTCCCAGAAAGTTGCGCGGAGACCATCACCTACCAGAACCTTGGAGGCCGACGCGAATATGTTTCGATCATTGTTGTCGCAAGGGGTACCCAAGCCCGACCAAGGCTTGAGCGGGTCTTGCCAGTTGAACCACAACCAACGGAGACGGAGTGCAGCCGCAAACTTGCCAAGGTTTGGAATCCCAAGACCGCCATGTAGCTTGGGCCTGTAGACTTGCGCCGAGTTGACCTTACATTTCCCTCCCGTGACCTTGTCACAACCCACCCAGAGGTAGGCACGTCGTGTTGGGGAACGTAGTAATTTCAAAAAAATTCCTACGCACACGCAAGATCATGGTGATGCATAGCAACGAGAGGGCAGAGTGTTGTCTACGTACCCTCGTAGACCGGAAGCGGAAGCGTTAGCACAACGCGGTTGATGTAGTCGTACGTCTTCACGACCCGACCGATCAAGCACCGAAACTACGGCACCTCCGAGTTCTAGCACACGTTCAACTCGATGACGATCCCCGGACTCCGATCCAGCAAAGTGTCGGGGAAGAGTTCCGTCAGCACGATGGCGTGGTGACGATCTTGATGTTCTACCGTCTCAGGGCTTCGCCTAAGCACCGCTACAATATTATCGAGGATTATGGTGGAGGAGGGCACCGCACACGGGTAAGAGAACGATCACGAAGATCAACTTGTGTGTCTTTGGGGTGCCCCCCTGCACCCGTATATAAAGGAGCAAGGGAGGAGGAGGCCGGCCCTAGGAGGGGGCGCGCCAAGTGTGGAGTCCTACTAGGACTCCCTAGTCCTAGTAGGATTCCACCTCCCATATGGAATAGAAAAAGAGGAAGGGAAAAGGAGAAGGAAGGAAGGGGGCGCCCCCCTTCCCTAGTCCAATTCGGACCAGACCAAGGGGAGGGGTGCGGCCACCCTTGAGGCCCTTTTCCTTCTTTCCCGTATGGCCCAATAAGGCCCAATACGTATTCCCGTAACTCTCCTGTACTCCGAAAAAATACTCGAATCACTCGAAATCTTTCCGATGTCTAGTCGTCCAATATATCGATCTTTACGTCTCGACCATTTCGGGACTCCTCATCATGACCCCGATCTCATTCGGGACTCCGAACTCCTTCGGTACATCAAAACTCATAAACTCATAATATAACTGTCATCGAAACCTTAAGCGTGCGGACCCTACGGGTTCGAGAACAATGTAGACATGACCGAGACACGGCTCCGGTCAATAACCAATAGCGGAACTTGGATGCTCATATTGGCTCCCACATATTCTACGAAGATCTTTATCGGTCAGACGGCATAACAACATATGTTGTTCCCTTTGTCATCGGTATGTTACTTGCCCGAGATTCGATCGTCGGTATCTCAATACCTAGTTCAATCTCGTTACCGGTAAGTCTATTTACTCGTTCCGTAATACATCATCTCGCAACTAACTCATCAGTTGCAATGCTTGCAAGGCTTAGGTGATGTGCATTACCGAGAGGGCCCAGAGATACCTCTCCGACAATCGAAGTGACAAATGCTAATCTCGAAATACGCCAACCCAACAAGTACCTTCGGAGACACCTGTAGAGCACCTTTATAATCACCCAGTTACGTTGTGACGTTTGGTAGCACACAAAGTGTTCCTCCGATAAACGGGAGTTGCATAATCTCATAGTCATAGGAACATGTATAAGTCATGAAGAAAGCAATAGCAACAAACTAAACGATCAAGTGCTAAGCTAACGGAATGGGTCAAGTCAATCACATCATTCTTCCTAATGATGTGATCGTTAATCAAATGACAACTCATGTCTATGGTTAGGAAACATAACCATCTTTGATCAACGAGCTAGTCAAGTAGAGGCATACTAGTGACACTCTGTTTGTCTATGTATTCACACATGTATTATGTTTTCGGTTAATACAATTCTAGCATGAATAATAAACATTTATCATGATATAAGGAAATAAATAATAACTTTATTATTGCCTCTAGGGCATATTTACTTCAGTCTCCCACTTGCACTAGAGTCAATAATCTAGTTCACATCTCCATGTGATTTAACACCAATAGTTCACATCACCATGTGATTAACACCTATAGTTCACATCGACATGTGACCAACACCCAAAGGGTTTACTAGAGTCAATAATCTAGTTCACATCGCTATGTGATTAACACCCAAAGAGTACTAAGGTGTGATCATGGTTTGCTTGTGAGAGAAGTTTACTCAACGGGTCTGCCACATTCAGATCCGTAAGTATTTTACAAATTTCTGTGTCAACAATGCTCTGCACGGAGCTACTCTAGCTAATTTCTCCCACTTTAAATATGTATCCAGATTGAGATTTTGAGTCATCTGGATCAGTGTCAAAACTTGCATCGATGTAACCCTTTACGAGGAACCTTTTGTCACCTCCATAATCGAGAAACATATCCTTATTCCACTAAGGATAATTTTGACCAATGTCAAGTGATCTACTCCTAGATCACTATTGTACTCCCTTGCCAAACTCCGGGCAGGGTATACAATAGGTCTGGTACACAGCATGGCATACTTTATAGAACCTATGGTTGAGGCATAGGGAATGACTTTCATTCTCTCTCTATCTTATGCCGTGGTCGGGTTTTGAGTCTCACTCAACTTCACACCTTTGTAACACCGGCAAGAACTCCTTCTTTGACTGTTCCATTTTGAACTACTTCAAAATCTTGTCAAGGTATGTACTCATTGAAAAACTTATCAAGCGTCTTGATCTATCTTTATAGATCTTGATGCTCAATATGTAAGCAGCTTCACCGAGGTCTTTCTTTGAAAAACTCCTTTCAAACATTCCTTTATGCTTTGTAGAATAATTCTACATTATCTCCGATCAACAATATGTCTTTCACATATACTTATCAGAAATGATGTAGTGCTCCCACTCATTTTCTTGTAAATACAGGCTTCACCGCAAGTCTGTATAAAACTATATGCTTTGATAATTTATCAAAGCGTATATTCCAACTTCGAGATGCTTGCACCAGTCCATAGATGGATCGCTGGAGCTTGAATATTCTGTTAGTATCTTTAGGATTGACAAAACCTTCTGGTTGCATCATATACAACTCTTCTTTAATAAATCCATTAAGGAATGCAGTTTTGTTTATCCATTTGCCAGATTTCATAAAATGCGGCAATTGCTAACATGATTCAGACAGACTTAAGCATAGATACGAGTGAGAAACTCTCATCGTAGTCAACACCTTGAACTTGTCGAAAACCTTTTTGCGACAATTCTAGCTTTGTAGATAGTAACACTACTATCAGCGTCCGTCTTCCTCTTGAAGATCCATTTAATCTCAATGGCTCGCCGATCATTGGGCGAGTCAATCAAAGTCCATACTTTGTTCTCATACATGGATCTCATCTCAGATTTCATGGCCTCAAGACATTTCGCGGAATGTGGGCTCATCATCGCTTCCTCATAGTTCGTAGGCTCGTCATGGTCAAGTAACATGACCTCCAGAATAGGATTACCATACCACTCTGGTTTACCTACGCGGTTTGGTAGTAACTTGATCTGAAGTTACATGATCATCATCATTAGCTCCCTCACTAATCGGTGTAGTAGTCACGGGAATAGATTTCTGTGATGAACTACTTTCCAATAAGGGAGCAGGTACAGTTACCTCATCAAGTTCTACTTTCCTACCACTCACTTCTTTCGAGAGAAACTCCTTCTCTAGAAAGGATCCATTCTCAGCAATGAATAACTTGCCTTCGGATCTGTGATAGAAGGTGTACCCAACATTTTCTTTTGGGTATCCTATGAAGATTTACTTCTCCGATTTGGGTTCGAGCTTATCATGTTGAAACTTTTTGACATAAGCATTGCAGTCCCAAACTTTAAGAAACGACAGCTTCGGTTTCTTGCCAAACCATAGTTCATACGGTGTCGTCTCAACGGATTTAGATGATGCCCTATTTAATGTGAATGTAATTGTCTCTAATGCATAACCCCAAAACGATAGCGATAAATCACTAAGAGACGTCATAGATCGCACCATATCTAATAAAGCACGGTTACGACATTCGGAGACACCATTACATTGTGGTGTTCCAGGTGGCGTGAGTAGTGAAACTATTTCACATTGTTTTAACTGAAGGCCAAACTCGTAACTCAAATATTTTACTTCTGTGATCATATCGTAGAAACTTTTATTTTTGTTACGATGATTCTCCACTTCACTCTGAAATTATTTGAACTTTTCAAATGTTTTAGACTTGTGTTTCATTAAGTAGATATACCCATATCTGCTCAAATCATCTGTGAAGGTCAGAAAATAACGATACTTGCCATGAGCCTTAACACTCATCGGACCGCATACATCAGTATGTATTATTTCCAATAAGTCAGTTGCTCGCTCCATTGTTTCGGAGAACGAAGTCTTAGTCATCTTGCCCATGAGGCATGGTTCGCAAGCATCAACTGATTCATAATCAAGTGATTCCAAAAATCCATCAGCATGGAGTTTCTTCATGCGCTTTACACCAATATGACCTAAACGGCAGTGCCACAAATAAGTTGCACTATCATTATTAACTTTGCATCTTTTGGTTTCAATATTATGAATATGTGTATCACTACGATCGAGATCCAATGAACCAATTTTCATTGGGTGTATGACCATAGAAGGTTTTATTCATGTAAACAGAACAACAATTATTCTCTAACTTAAATGAATAACCGTATTGCAATAAACATGATCAAATCATATTCATGCTCAACGCAAACACCAAATAACACTTATTTAGTTTCAACACAAATCCCAAAAGTATAGGGAGAGTGCGACGATGATCATATCAATCTTGCAACAACTTCCAACACACATCGTCACCTCGACTTTTACTAGTTTCTGTTTATTCTGCAACTCCCGTTTCGAGTTACTACTCTTAGCAACCGAACCATTATTAAATGCCGAGGGGTTGCTACAAACACTAGTAAAGTATACATCAATAGGATGTATATCCAATATACCTTTGTTCACTTTGCCATCCTTCTTATCCGCCAAATACTTGGGGCAGTTCCGCTTCCAGTGACGAGTCCCTTTGCAGTAGAAGCACTTAGTCTCAGGCTTAGGACCAGACTTGGGCTTCTTCACTTGTGCAGCAACTTGCTTGCCGTTCTTCTTGAAGTTCCCCTTCTTCCCTTTGCTGTTTTCTTGAAACTAGTGGTCTCGTCAACCATCAACACTTGATGTTTTTCTTGATTTCTACCTTCGTTAATTTTAGCATCACGAAGAGCTTGGGAATTGTATCCGTTATCCCTTGCATATTATAGTTCATCACGAAGTTCTACTAACTTGGTGATGGTGACTAGAGAATTCTGTCAATCACTATCTTATCTGGAAGATTAACTCCCACTTGATTCAAGCGATTGTAGTTCCCAGACAATCTGAGCACATGCTAACTGTTTGAGCGATTCTCCTCCATCTTTTAGCTATAGAACTTGTTGTAGACTTCATATCTCTCAACTCGGGTATTTGCTTGAAATATTTACTTCAACTCCTGGAACATCTCATATGGTCCATGACGTTCAAAACGTCTTTGAAGTCCCGATTCTAAGCCGTTTAAGCATGGTGCACTAAACTATCAAGTAGTCATCATATTGAGCTAGCCAAACGTTCATAACGTCTGCATCTGCTCCTGCAATAGGTCTGTCACCTAGCGGTGCATCAAGGACATAATTCTTCTGTGCAGCAATGAAGTTAATCCTCACATCACGGATCCAATCCGCATCATTGCTACTAACATTTTTCAACATAGTTTTCTCTCGGAATATATAAAAAAATTAAACGGGGAGCAATATCGCGAGCAATTGATCTACAACATAGATATGCTAATAGTACCAGGACTAAGTTCATGATAAATTAAAGTTCAATTAATCATATTACTTAAGAACTCCCACTTAGACAGACATCCCTCTAATCTTCTAAGTGATCACGTGATCCATATCAACTAAACCATGTTCGATCATCACATGAGATGGAGTAGTTTCAATGGTGAACATCACTATGTTGATCATATCTACTATATGATTCACGCTCGACCTTTCGGTCTTCGTGTTCCGAGGCCATATCTGTTATATGCTAGGCTCGTCAAGTTTAACCCGAGTATTCCGCGTGCGCAAATGTTTTGCACCCGCTGTATTTGAACGTAGAGTCTATCACACCCGATCATCACGTGGTGTCTCAGCACGAAGAACTTTCGCAACGGTGCATACTCAGGGAGAACACTTGTACCTTGATAATTAGTGAGAGATCATCTTATAAAGCTACCGTCGAACTAAGCAAAATAAGATGTATAAAAGATAAACATCACATGCAATCAAAATATGTGACATGATATGGCCATCATCATCTTGTGCCTTTGATCTCCATCTCCGAAGCATCGTCATGATCACCATCGTCACCGACGCGACACCTTGATCTCCATCATAGCATCGTTGTCGTCTCGCCAAACTTATGCTTCTACGACTATCGCTACCGCTTAGTGATAAAGTAAAGCATTATAGGGCGATTGCATTGCATACAATAAAGCGACAACCATATGGCTCCTGCCAGTTGCCGATAACTTGGTTACAAAACATGATCATCTCATACAATAAAATTTAGCATCATGTCTTGACCATATCACATCACAACATGCCCTGCAAAAACAAGTTAGACGTCCTCTACTTTGTTTGTTGCAAGTTTTACGTGGCTGCTACGGGCTTAAGCAAGAACCAATCTTACCTACGCATCAAAACCACAACGATAGTTTGTCAAGTTAGTGTTGTTTTAACCTTCTCAAGGACCGGGCGTAGCCACACTCGGTTCAACTAAAGTTCGAGAAACTGACACCCGCTAGTCACCTGTGTGCATAGCACGGCGGTAAAACCAGTCTCGCGTAAGCGTACGTGTAATGTCGGTCCGGGTCGCTTCATCCAAAAATACCGCCGAACCAAAGTGTGACATGCTGGTAAGCAGTATGACTTATATCGTCCATAACTCACTTGTGTTCTACTCGTGCATATTACATCAACGCATAAAACCTAGGCTCGGATGCCACTGTTGGGGAACGTAGTAATTTCAAAAAATTTCCTACGCACACGCAAGATCATGGTGATGCATAGCAACGAGATGGGAGAGTGTTGTCTACGTACCCTCGTAGACCGGAAGCGAAAGCGTTAGCACAACGCGGTTGATGTAGTCATACGTCTTCACGACCCGACCGATCAAGCACCGAAACTACGACACCTCCGAGTTCTAGCACACATTGAGCTCGATGACGATCCCTGGACTCCGATCTAGCAAAGTGTCGGGGAAGAGTTCCGTCAGCACGACGGTGTGGTGACGATCTTGATGTTCTACCGTCGTAGGGTTTCGCCTAAGCACCGCTACAATATTATTGAGGATTATGGTGGAGGAGGGGACCGCACACGGCTAAGAGAACGATCACGAAGATCAACTTGTGTGTCTTTGGGGTGCCCCCCTGCACCCGTATATAAAGGAGCAAGGGAGGAGGAGGCCGGCCCTAGGAGGGGGCGCGCCAAGTGTGGAGTCCTACTAGGACTCCCTAGTCCCAGTAGGATTCCACCTCCCATATGGAATAGGAAAAGAGGAAGGGAAAAGGAGAAGGAAGGAAGGGGGCGCCCCCCTTCCCTAGTCCAATTCGGACCAGACCAAGGGCAGGGGTGCGGCCACCCTTGAGGCCCTTTTCCTTCTTTCCCGTATGGCCCAATAAGGCCCAATACGTATTCCCATAACTCTCCGGTACTCCAAAAAATACCCGAATCACTCGGAACCTTTCTGATGTCCGAATATAGTCGTCCAATATATCGATATTTACATCTCGACCATTTCGAGACTCCTCGTCATGTCCCCGATCTCATATGGGACTCCGAACTCCTTCGGTACATCAAAACTCATAAACTCATAATATGACTGTCATCGAAACCTTAAGTGTGCGGACCCTACGGGTTCGAGAACAATGTAGACATGACCGAGACACGTCTCCGGTCAATAACCAATAGCGGAACCTGGATGCTCATATTGGCTCCCACATATTCTACGAAGATCTTTATCGGTCAGATCGCATAACAACATACGTTGTTCCCTTTGTCATCGGTATGTTACTTGCCCGAGATTCGATCGTCGGTATCTCAATACCTAGTTCAATCTCGTTACTGGTAAGTCTCTTTACTCGTTCCGTAATACATCATCTCGCAACTAACTCATTAGTTGCAATGCTTGCAAGGCTTAGGTGATGTGCATTACCGAGAGGGCCCAGAGATACCTCTCCGACAATCGGAGTGACAAATCCTAATCTGGAAATACGCCAACCCAACAAGTACCTTCGGAGACACCTGTAGAGCACCTTTATAATCACCCAGTTACGTTGTGACGTTTGGTAGCACACAAAGTGTTCCTCCGGTAAACAGGAGTTGCATAATCTCATAGTCATAGGAACATGTATAAGTCATGAAGAAAGCAATAGCAACAAACTAAACGATCAAGTGCTATGCTAACGGAATGGGTCAAGTCAATCACATCATTCTTCCTAATGATGTGATCTCATTAATCAAATGACAACTCATGTCTATGGTTAGGAAACATAACCATCTTTGATCAACGAGCTAGTCAAGTAGAGGCATACTAGTGACACTCTATTTGTCTATGTATTCACACATGTATTATGTTTCCGGTTAATACAATTCTAGCATGAATAATAAACATTTATCATGATATAAGGAAATAAATAATAACTTTATTATTGCCGCTAGGGCATATTTCCTTCACGTTGGAGGGCATCAACCTTTTTCAGAACTTCCACCGGAAGATTTAGAGTCGTCATATAATAGATAGCGATGGCCGTGATGACAGACTTAACAAGAACCATCCTTCCGGGGGCAGCAACGTGCTTGCCCATGCAAGGTGTGAGCTGGGCCGCGATCTTGTCCTCGAGAGGTTGGAAGTGAATTCTTTTCAGGCGCTTCACTGACAGTGGTAAACCAAGATATTTCATCGGGAAGGTGGTTCGTTGAGCTGGGAAGGGTTGAAGAATATCGAGAAGGTCCACATTGACACATCTAATTGGGGCAACCAAACTCTTGGAGCAATTTGTTACCAATCCAGAAACATCTCCAAAGTTCCTGAGGGTGTCGGCAAAGAAACTGACGTCCGCCTTGAGTGGCGCAATAAAAACCGCAGCATCATCCGCGTAGAGGGAAGCCTGGATCGGCATAGCCCGTCCGCCAATGGGATGGAGGTGACCTTGTGATGTTGCCTTCTCAAGGATGTGATGCGAAGGATCAACGGCCAGCACAAAGAGAAGGGGAGACAGGGGGTCCCCTTGCCTCAACCCACGCCCAAGCCTGAAGGGGTCGCCCGACACACCATTGAGCAAGACGCGTGAAGAGGGCGTAGACAAGAGAGCAGGCACCCAACCACGAAATCGGGGAGGGAAACCAAGGTGATTGAGCAAGTCCAGGAGGTAGTCCCAATGCACCGAGTCAAACGCTTTCTTGATGTCGAGTTTGAACAGGAGAGCAGGGGTGTTGTTGCGATGCAAGCGTCTAGCAAGGTTGCGCACATACATGAAATTATCAGAATACATCTCTTCTTGATGAAAGCACTCTGAGCTTGTGAGACAAGGTCATTCATGAGGGGTGCTAGCCTTTTGGACATCATCTTTGCAATGAGCTTTGCGATGGCGTGAATTAGGCTTATAGGGCGAAAGTCAGAAATATCTTCGGCACCATCCTTCTTCAGAACGAGAGCAACATCAGCTGAGTTCAACTAATGAAGGTGAGCGGTCTGTAGGTTGGAGAAGTGATTAATCGCAAGCATGATGTCAGGCTTGATTGTGTTCCAACATGCCTTGAAGAAAATGCCCGTGAAGCCATCCGGCCCGGGCGCCTTGTCACTCGGTAGTTCTGGTACAGCAGCTTTGACCCCATCCTCCGAGAATGCCTCACCCAAGCCCTGTAGATCACAGTTGGGGGTTGGAATCAAACCCCAATTGACATCAATGCTACGAGTAGGGCCTTTTTGGCTATGTTCTTAAAGTGGTTGTGAACAATCTTTTCTTTTTCTTCATGCGAGGTGACCCAGCCCTGGTTGTGTTTGAGGCGATGAATAAGATTTTTTCTCCTCTGGTGATTGACACGGAGGTGGAAATAGCGGGTGTTGGCATCTCCTTCTTTAAGATTGGTAATCCTCGAGTTTTGCCTTTTTTTGGATTTTTCGAGCACCGTCCATGCCAACAATCCTTCATTTTAATCGTTTTAAGAGG
Organism: Triticum dicoccoides; assembly: GCF_002162155.2. Taxonomy (NCBI): domain Eukaryota; kingdom Viridiplantae; phylum Streptophyta; class Magnoliopsida; order Poales; family Poaceae; genus Triticum; species Triticum dicoccoides. Next base: position 61,532,006 of record NC_041390.1, on the reverse strand, counting down.
GCATGCAAAATGTGGGAGGCAAACTCTAAATCCCAATCTTCATTGCAGAAAAAGCTATCTAGCTTGCTCATCGTCGGGTTATTTTGTTCATTGCTCCAAGTAAATCTCCTGTTTTGCATGTGAATCTCCTTGAGCTCACAACTATTTAGGGCGTTGCGGAAATGCACTAGGCGGCTACGATTCACATTGGCGCAGTTTTTATCTCTGGCACGGTAGATTTGATTAAAATCACCATTGACTAGCCATTTGGTACCAGGCGGAGGCTTTTTTCGAGGTCAGCTCCAGGTAGAAAGCCTCCTTGTGGATGCTACGGGTTGGGCCATACACAGTGCTTAACTTGAAAGATTTGTCATCATTGTAGTTGTTGATGGCAACCGTCGCCGAGGGGAAGTAGGCACCAATTTGCACATTTGACACCATGACCGCGGAGTCATCCCACAACAGCAAAATACCACCTTTTGTGCCATCAGCTGGTCTTTGGGCGAAGCTCTTTAGACGCTGTCCACCGAGGTACATAGCCAAGAACGGGTCAACAGATTGTAGCTTCGACTCTTGGATGCACACAAGTTGGCAGGAAGAAGAAGCAATGGTTTCGTGGACAGCAGCACGACGATCCGGGCAATTTAACCCGTATACATTCCAGCACAAGATTGAAAGGTTTGTGTCTAACATAGCAACACAGGGAACACATCTGGACTCAGGCAACAACCACCATCTGGGCAAACACAACAGCCATCACAAGTTGGCCACATACAGGACACCCCAGGTCTCGCGAGGACCAACATCAGCAGCGCACAAGTGCCACTGCAAACAGGCGTACAAACAGGACTTGGTCGATCTAACATGATAAACTAGGCTACATCTTAGACATCGCAGCGCTACTCAGGCTTCACCCGCAGTGGTCGCACTCATGTAAGGTCCTCCCTCTCTGCCATGCTGCACCAGGGCATCTTCAACGGCAGTGGCCAAATCACAGTCCAACTTGAAGAGAGCACGCAGAGCAGCAATAGTGATGTCCGGTAGGTGCCCCTGGAACATGTCCGTGAACTTGGTGATGGCCGCTTCCGTGACTTGTTCACCTCCAGGAATGATTCCCATGCGACGACACAGCAGCTGTTCAGCGAGGTTGTCTATAGGCATGGCTCTATTCTTTGCCTGGATGCACGGGCTGCGTCGGTGAAGCTGAAAGCTAGAGACCCCAGCCAAAGTTTTGCGTCTTGTTGTTGGCCTTCTGGGCGGTGTCGATCGCGGTGTTGGAGAGGGGGGCAGCGCGGGCCAGCCGGGAATGAACAGAGGGGTGGCATCCCCGTCCTTAGTCGCATCCCACGATGGCAGGGCCGGCGTGGAGTCGCCATCCTGCATATCCTCAAGGCTTGCTTCAAGCTCAGCAGCAAGCACCGGGGAGGGCTCCAGCCTGACCGCAGATGTACAGGGAGGAGGAGTGGTGTGCACAGCTTCAGGTGGGTGATCCATAGGAGACTGGGAGTGTTGAATCAGAGTAGCATCAGCTACAGCCGCGTCAAGCGCCTCCAGATTAAGCGACGGTTGTACCTTGGGGCCCAGGCAAGAAGCACGACGCAGCCAGGACATGACCGGGGAGGCAGGGGCAATCTCAACGATGTCTCTGGAAGTGGTACGCGGAGACGGAGGAGGAGAGCGGCCGCGTGAGTCCTCCGAGACAACAGCTGCCGCGAGTCTTGGAGAGAGGTCTTGTGGACGATGGCGAGCGCGGCGACCTGAGGCTGGGGTCACCTCACCAGATGGCAGCCGCTGGACGTGGCTGAGATCAATCTTGCGTGCATAGCCTGAGACAGGACGGCAGCGACGCCCATCCCTGCGGTCGTCCTGCCGATCATCGCGTCCATTGCAGTCGCCGCGGCGAGAGATGCCGCGGCCATCATCAGGGTGGCGCGTCGGGGCACGGGACCGGTGTAACGCCCTCAATGCGGCTATATCTCCCACGTGTTGAAGCACGACTTAGAGGCATAACCACATTGAAAGCAATGTCGCAAGTGAGGTAATCTTCACACAACCCATGTAATACATAAGGGAAAGAGATACATAGTTGGCTTACAATCGCCACTTCACACAATACATGAATAAAGCATTACATCGTCCAGTTACAATCAAGGTCCGACTATGGAACCAAATATAAGAAGACTACCCCAAAAGCTACACCGATCCCCGATCGACCCCAATTGGGCTCCACTACTGATCAACTAGAACGAAACAACACAAAGGACAAGATCTTCATCGAGCTCCTCCTTGAGCTTGGTTGTGTCACCTGCTCGGTAACATCGGCACCTGCAAACTGGTTTTGGAAGTATATCACGGGGACTCAGCAATCTCACACCCTCGCGATCAAGACTATTTAAGCTTATAGGAAGGGTAAAAGTATGAGGTGGAGCTGCAGCAAGCGACTAGCATATATGGTGGCTAACATACGCAAATGAGAGCGAGAAGAGAAGGCAAAGCACGGTCGAGAAACTATGATCAAGAAGTGATCCTAGAACAACCTACGTCAAGCATAACTCCAACACCGTGTTCGCTTCCCGAACCCCGCCGAGAAGAGACCATCATGGTTACACACGCGGTTGATGTATTTTAATTAAGATAATCTTCAGGTTTTCTACAACCGAACATTAACAAATTCCCATCTGCACATAACCGCGCGCACGACTTTCGAAAGTTCAAATCCCTGCAGGGGTGTCCCAACTTAGCCCATCACAAGCTCTCACGGTCAATGAAGGATATTCCTTCTCCCAAGACAATCCGATCAGACTCAGCATCCCGGTTACAAGACATCCTCGACAATGGTAAAACAAGTCCAGCAAGACCACCCGATGCGCCAACATCCTGATAGGAGCTGCACATATCTTGTTCTCAGGGCAACACCAGATAAGCAATCCATACAACTAAAACCAGCCCTCGAGTTTCCCCGAGGTGGCGCTACAAGGGGCTCTAGTTTGGACCAACACTTAGACAAGCACTGGCCCGGGGGGGTTAAAATAAAGATGACCCTTGGGCTGGCCTAACCCAAGGGAAAAAAGGGTAGGTAGCGAATGGTAAAACCAATGTTGGGCCTTGCTGGAGGACTTTTATTCAAGGCGAACTGTCAAGGGGTTCCCATTATAACCCAACCGTGTAAGGAACACAAAATCCGGGAACATAACACCGATATGACGGAAACTAGGGCAAAGAGTGGAACAAAACACCAGGCATAAGGCCGATCCTTCCACCCTTTACCAAGTATATAGGTGCATTAATTAAATAAGAGATATTGTGATATCCCAACAAAATATCCATGTTCCAACAAGGAACAACTCCAATCTTCACCTGCAACTAACAACGCTATAAGAGGGGCTGAGCAAAGCGGTAACATAGCCAAACAACGGTTTGCTAGGACAAGGTGGGTTAGAGGCTTGGCTTAACAATATGGGAGGCATGATAAGCAAGTGGTAGGTATCGCAGCATAGGCATAGCAAAATAGCGAGCAACTAGCAAGCAAAGATAGAAGTGTTTCGAGGGTATGGTCATCTTGCCTGAAATCCCGCACGGAAGAAGAAAGAGTCCATGAAGAAGACAAACGGACGTAGTCGAACGGTTCCTCACAAACGCGAAGTTATCGGAACCAACCCAAAGAAGCAACACCAGAAAGAAGCACACAACATAGTAAACAACCAACACATGAACATGGCATGATATGCGGGATGCAGTATGTTGTGCATATGCATGATTTGGAAAGGAATGATTGAACCTGGCCTCAACTTGGAAATCCAAGAGTGTCACTGGAAAGGTGTGGTGATTTCGGTCGAAATCGATATAAAGATCACCGGAATCAGATGCACGGTTTGGAAATGGCAAGCAAAACAAATATGGCACCGGTCTGCGGTAAACAGCAAGTAGCCATCTAAATGCATCAAGATAAATATGCTACAACACTCAAACATGGCAACAAAATACATGGCATGGATCCACTCATGATGCTTGACAAAAGATGAACACTGAGCTACGGCTAATTCATCCAATAACAGGTTCAAACAAGCATGGTAAAAGAGCAAATGATAACAGGTTTCAGACTGTGAAATTAACAGCATGTCAGGAATTTATCAACAGAAAGCAATGTTTAGAGCACGACAACTATATGCTACAGGAACATATCATGGCAAAACAAGGCATGGAATGAATCTACTCAAAGCATGTAACAAAAGTCCCTTAGTGACCTTGAGCTAAAAGGGATCAGAAAATACAATTGCAAGCATGTGAACATAGCAAAAACACAAACAGATTCAGACTTAGTGAAAAACTGGAGCATGCAAAACAGGTTAACAAGTAGGCATGTTTACGAGCTCGATGCACTCACTATAGAGCATGGCATGACAAACTAAGCATACACTCGTCAAGAAGACATGGCATAGAAGCTAGACATGCAAGAACAACAACATCGCATGCACGGATCAACAACAACAAGCTCGGCAAAATTGCTAAACATGTTAACAATCTGCCAGGAACATTTTATAGCAAAAGTAGAGCTCGATTGACTCGAGCTAGGGTGCTCCATAAATGCAAACAAAGACATGGATGGATAAAGCACCACAATATTAAAAAAAACATCCTTACTGATCATCCTCAAAAGAGGCACGGATCACTAGGAAACAACATGAACATATGGCATAAAGACAAAAACAGGACAAGGACTTAGAATAATCCTAAGTCCCTGAAATCAACATCATTGAGTAAGCTAATTTGCATGCTTGTGCTAGTCACCACAAAGATCACAAAAATACTTGGCATACACCCCTGTAAAGATGGCATGGCATATAACAAAACGCATGTGGAGCTCAGGATCATAGCATGCACACATTAATCATGGAAAAAATGACAAAAGCCCATTTGCTGAAACAGATCTGACATAATCATCACATAGCCCTCTTCCAACAGCATATCAGGCATCAAGATGAGCTCAAATGAAAATGATGCAATGAGATGAAATGATGTACTCGACGAGACTAACATGTATGCAAATGAAATGCACATGATGACATGGTATGCAATGCATGACACACAAGCAATGACAAGGCAACAACAGCGAATAACTAGAAGACACCTGGCACATCGGTCTTGGGGCGTTACAACCGGCTGCGGAAGATGCGCTCCCGCCAGGAGGAGGCCTGCCTGTCATCACCCCGGCCGCGTCGATCATCTCTGTAGTGGTCGTCGTCCTTGTCGCGGCGGTGATGGTCGCTGTTGTCCCGGCGTTGCGGACCCGCGACTCACCATTGTCACATCTCTAGTTCTGGTATGAACTAGGCTTGCTTTGTGCATCATGTTTAAGTTTCAAATGAATTTGAAATAGGGAATGTTTCAAACCCTAGCACCAAAGCAAATTCAAATAGGTTCAATTTAAATGGAATTTCAATAAACCCAAAATGCTCTTCAAAAATGTTCATGGTCCATGGAAAATGTTGCAAGCAACAACCAGAGGTGATGCACATTTTTGCTAAACATTTTGGATTTTTGAATGAATCCATATGTATTTGAATTGGAGCTGTTTAAAATAATATAAATATTTTAAAGGCTCCAAAAATGTTGGAAATTGGTGAGGGCCTCTGTTATTTTACAACTAGTGGTTACAAGGAATCCCAACATTTTTAGAATTGTGCTAGTATTTATTTTAAATCAAAAACAAATGTCAGAAATAGAAAAGAAAAGAAAAAAGGGAAAACCCCTTACTTGGGCCACTTATCTGAGGCCTGGCACTTTGCGGCCCAGCTGGCCCTGCCAGTCGTCGTCTCCACCGCGCCAGGAGGACGCCGAGCGAGTGGCCGACGCACGCCGGCGCACGCCCGGCCACCTCCTGCTTGCGCCTCCCTCTGGACATCCCTAGAGACGCCACGCACCCTGGATCTCACTCACTCTCTCCCGTGCTCCTTTCCTCCTCTGTTTTCTCTTCCCCACGGGGCCACCGAGCGCAGCCGACGCCACCGCTCGCCGTTGCCGCAACCACTACCTCCCCCTCGCCCCCTGGACATGCCCAGAAGCTCTGCCGTGTCTCCCTCAACCTCCACGCCGAGCCAGGCTTCGCCGGAGGCCATGCAACGTCGTCCCCGGCGTCTTCTTCAACTTCGATGCCCGAAGACCCTCGCCGTCGATTTGCTGCCCACCGGCCATCCCCGCGCCTGCCGAGTCCTCCGTTAGCCTCTCTGTGAGCTCCGCCACTTTTTCCCCTCCTCCCCGAGATCGTTCCTCTCCTCTAGCCGCCTCTGCCACCAGAGCCGAGAGCTCCGTGCCGCCGGCCATGGCAGCACCGTGGCCAGGGCCACCGCAGCTCGCAACCGAGCTCGCCGTTGCACTCAGTGCACTCCGGCGAGTCGAGCGGACCTGCTCGGAGCTCCTGTCGTGCCCCGCAATACCCCGCGCACACCTGGCCGAACTCCGGCCGCCGCAAACTTCGTCGCCGGCCATGATTCCGGCCACCCCAGCTCCTCCCGTTCGCTCCACCAGATGCGCGCAAACACCAGCTCTTCATAGGGCCAAACCGCGTCGCAAACGGCCGCCTGTAGCGCGAGCCCGAGCAACTCCGGCGAGCCTCTGCCGCGGGATATGGTCACCGGTGCTTAATCCGGCAATGATGACGTGGCTCCGTCATGAGACGCTAACCCCGCCACCTAAGCAACCCTAATAGCCATTGACAGCGGGCCCTACTGCAGGGTCAAACCCAATCAGCATTGGGTTTGACCAGGTTTAGCCCCTGTGTCACTAACGTGTGGTCCCCACATGTCAGGTTTGACCCAGGTTAACTGCTGACGCAGTGCTGACCTCAAGCTGACGCAATAAATGATTTCTGGAATTATTTTAACTCAGGAAATTCCAGAAAATTGCTTAAACTTCAAAAAATCATAATAATTCAACCATAGCTCAGAATGAAATAATTTATATATGAAAAATTATCAAAAAAATGCAAGGAATCCATTTATGCCAGTTACATGCATGAAAAAACCAACTTATACATGCTGTATAAGTGAAAACATAATATGGGCATTTTAAATGCTTCATTTTGAATTGCATTTGAATCTTTGGTTCAAATGGGCTTCAACCAACTTGGTAGGATCTTGCATTAGCCCAAACACTACCATTTGCACATGTCATGTTCATGCATCATATTGTTGCATTGTTTATGTATTGATTGCCGGCACCGTTTCTTCTCGATAGGTTCCACTCCGGAAGGTGTTCCCGAGTACCTGTCAGAGGAGCAGTGCCCCTTCGTCGTTCTATCAGGCAAGCAACCCCCCCTTGAGCATTTCGATAAATCCCACTCTCTCGCTCCTGCTACTTATACTGCATTAGGACAACAACGATTCAACTGCTACTTTTCTACTGCGGTAGTTGAACCCATTCCTCTGCATGACCTGTCATTGCCACAGTAAATAGTTGAAACCCACTAGCATGAGTAGGAGTTGCTTGAGCCTTGATGTGCCTGCTCATCCATGCTTGTTTTCTTTATGCCAGCTATGCTTAGATTTGTGTCAAGTCTGCTTCATCGGGAATGAATCGGAGTGGTGAACATGTCCTACCGATAAGGGCTAAGTGTGTGAACACATTTTGGTAAAGGTAGCGAGGAGAGGCCATGTAGGAGTACATGGTGGGTTGTCTCATTGGAACCATCCCTAAGCACTGAGTTCTGTGTATGTTATCCAAGTCCAGTTACTACCACACATTGGGTTCCGGTTATCCGGCCCCTCTCGGCTTATTAATCCACTTGATCTCTATCCAGGAGTTGCAACTAGTTTCTGGCGTTTGTAGGTAGTGCTACTTGTCTACCAGGTGGTGTCCGATGGGACGGGCTTGGGACAGACTAGGCACCGTGGCATGGTGTACCAAGTGGCACCCGGATGGTGGGCTTGGGAACCCTGCACACATCGTTTGGGGCCGTACTGGAGACTTCGGCCGGAACTCCTTGCGGATGGAACTCGAATAGGCGATAAACCTGGACGAGAGACTTGTGTGGTTAGTCAAGTCGTGGCCGACACCCTTGCCCAGTTTCCGCTTGAAGGTTGCCGAGGTACATGACGTGTACAGGGCGATAAGTGGCGAGAGTGTGTGTGAAGAAGTACACCCCTCCAGGGTTAACATTATCTATTCAGATAGCTGTTTTCCTCGGATATGGAAACTTGGAGGACTTATGTAGTACATAGACAACTTGAAGTGGATACTCTAAAATACGCAAGATAAGCGTGAGTGCTATGGATGCCCTTCTCGTAGGAAGACGGGAACGGATCCATAGTGGAGTATTGATATGGTGAATATGTGGACTCGTGTGCGTCTCCACACCTCAAAGAAGTTTCTAATACTCGTAGTATAGGTTAGCCACTAAGTCAAAGCTGGCTTGCTGCTGTTAAAACTCCACCACCCCCTTGTTGATAATATTGCATATGTAGATAGTTCTGATGTAAGACTTGCTGAGTACCTTCGTACTCACGTTTGCTTATTTATGTTTTGCAGTTGGTTACACTAGTGACTTCGACGAGTAGCTTGTATCCCAGCTACGATCTTGTACCCTTGGGAGGGTCGTGTTTAGTCAGGCTTCTTAGTCTTTTCCTTTTGTAGTTGTCTGTACTCAGACATGTAATGCTTCCGTTGCTTGTATGCTCTGAATGATGGGTCATGAGACCCCTGTTTGTATTGAATGCTATGTGCCTCTTCTGGGCCTTTATCTATATAAGTTTGAGTTATGTTGTGATGCCATGTTGTACATCACATACTTGCATGTTGTGCGTACGTGTAACGTGTATTGCTATGTGTGGGGTCTGCCAACCTAGTTGTTTATCCCTGGTAGCCTCTCTTATGGGGAAATGTAGTCTTGTGCTTCCATGAGCCATAGTAGTCCGCTACAGCCCGGTTCACCGGAGTCGTGCTAGCCCAGCACTACTGCTCCGGAACACTTGACTGGCCGGCATGTGATTCACTTCGTTCCTGTGTCTGTCCCTTCGGGGAAATGTCACACGGTGACATCCGGAGTCCTGCCTAGCCTGCTACAGCCCGGGTTCCCGGAGTCCTGTTAGCCCAGTGCTACAGCCCGGATTCACACGCTGCTGACCGACATGCTCGATGTTGATTCATGTATGCTTGTCCCCGTAAGTTGGTGCCACCTTGGGTTCACGACTAGTAATGTCGGCCCGGGTTCTCTGTCATATGGATGCTAGCGACACTATCATATACGTGAGCCAAAAGGCGCAAATGGTCCCGGGCCAAGTAAGGTGGCACCCGTCGGAATACCATGCGTGAGGCCGCAAAGTGATATGATGTGTTACATGCTAGATCATTGTGACTCAGGATCGGGGTCCCGACAGCGTTGGTATCAGAGCCTGACTGACTGTAGGATTACCAAGCCAAACTGGTCGAAGTTGAGTCTAGAAATGCTTTAGTTATATAAGGGAATTGATTATGGAAGGGAACGTAAGGCTCTTTTTACTCCTTTACCTCATGTCATTCTTTCTGAGTCAACCTCTTCTTTTCTATGAGGGTTGAGGCCTAGGCTTCTCCTCTATCTCTCAGGATGACGTGTTACTAAACCATAAAGTCTTAGGATTGTTGGGTTGTGTCTCCGTACAGTTCTCTACTGCCGTGTGTCATCAGTTTGACCCAGAACCTTGATATTATGATGTTGATTGATTATGCTATTCCTTTGATTAATGTCTCAAAATCCTTTTGAGCATTTACAGCCGTTATGCTGCCGAAATTGTCCTAGGATTTCAAGAGTTTCCAATGCTTTTGCATTACATTCCGCATCCTCATGTCGATGCTAATTCCATCCTTGTTTCCTTGGTTTCTGTGCCAGGATGTCGTCTGCTAACCGAGGTTCAGTTGCTCATAGCAAGAACCACGAAGATGGTAGGGATGAGGATCCTCCTGACCAGCCTTTGATGGCAGAGTTCTTGTTAGCATCCGAGAGGAACAAGCGTGAGACTAACCGCTTGCTGGCACAGATTGAGCAGAACACCGCACATCAGCGTAAGAAGTTGGTTTCTATCACCGACTTCATTGGTCTGAAACCACCCACCTTCCATCATTCCATTGAGCCACTGATGTGGATGACTGGCTCCGAAGCATCACTCTTAAGCTGTGTTCTGCGAGCGTGGCTGAAGGTGACAAGGTCACCTATGCTACCTATCACCTGGAAGGTCCTGCTAGTATTTGGTGGCAGAGCTATGAGGCTATGCTTCCAGCTGGTCAGATTCCTACCTGGAGGGATTTCACCGAGGCTTTTCGTGAGCACCACATTCCTCAGGCTCTCATTGACCACAAGAGGGAAGAGTTCTGTAGTTTTACCCAGGGTAAGCTGTCTGTTGATGCTTATAGTAGAGAGTTTGAAAACCTCGCCCGCTATGCTACAGAAGAAGTGTCCACAGACGCCAAGAAGCAGGCTAGGTTCCGGAAGGGTCTCAACCCTAAGTTGCGTCGTGATCTCCACCTGCATCATTGTGATACTTTCCAGGCTCTTGTGAACAAGGCCATTAATGCAGAGACAACTCAGCTCACTTACGAGGAGTCTTGTAAGCACAACCGTGATCTGGGTTCTTCCTCCCGCTCTGGCTCTCAGAAGCGATGGATTTGGATTCTGAACTCACCTCTTCCACCTGGATATGCACCGAGGCCATCTGATGTGGCGCCTCACCCAGCTCAGCAACGTGCTCCACCCAGGCCTATTAGTGGACCACTTGCCAATGTAGGTCCACGTCCTACCTCAGGAACTTGCTTCACCTGCGGAGAACCAGGACACTATGCACGTGACTGCCCTCAGTCCAGTTATACTCCACCCCAGTCTGAGAGGTCTGTTGGCCGTGAAAAGCCATCAGGCAAGATGATCGGTACCAAGCCAGCCACCACTGAACGAGCATGTGTGCACCATGTCTCAGCTACAGAAGCTCGAGATGATCCCGACGTCGTATTGGGAACGCTTCTTGTCAATTGTCACCCAGCTTCAGTTCTGTTCGATACTGGAGAATCCCACTCCTTCATATCCGAAGGATACGCTCGGTTGCACGACATGTCATTTTGTGATATGCCAACTCCACTAATAATCCGGACTCCTAGTTCCAAATGGCAAACCTCCAAGGTAAGCCATGGTAATGAAATCCTTGTTGACAGACTGGTATTCCTTGCTTCTTTGATATCTCTCAAGTCTTTAGATATTAACATCATCTTGGGCATGGACTGGATGACAGCTCATCATGCCAAGATCAATTGTTACACTAGATCTATTCAACTTACACATCCATCTGGCAAAATAGTCACGGTCTCCACTAGAGTTGCAAGGCGTCAACTCTATTCTCTTAATGCCAGCCCTCTTCTAGACCTTGAAGATATTACAGTAGTCCGTGACTTCTCGGATGTCTTTCTAGAAGAACTGCCAGGTGTCCCACCTGACAGAGATGTAGAGTTTGTCATAGAACTTATCCTAGGAACTGTTCCAATCTCTAGGAGACCATACAAGATGGCACCTTTGGAGTTAGCCGAGCTTAAGAAACAACTTGATGAGTCCTTGCAAAAGGGTTTCATCCGCCCCAGTTCCTCTCCTTGGGCTTGTCCTGTCCTCTTTGTCAAGAAGAAGGATGGTACGGATCGGATGGTTGTAGATTATTGTCCCGTTAATTTGGTCACGATAAAGAACAAGTATCTGCTCCCCAGGATCAACGACCTGTATGATCAGCTCGCTGGATCCTCAATCTTTCCCAAGATGGATTTGAGGTTAGGCTACCACCAAATCAAAATCAGAAACGGGGACATCCCCAAAACGGCCTTTGTCACTCGTTATGGTCAATACGAGTACACCGTGATGTCTTTCGGCCTAACCAATGCTCTAGCTACTTTCTCCCGCTTGATGAACTCGATCTTTATGGAGTACTTGGATAAGTTCATCGTGGTTTACCTCGATGATATTCTCATTTACTCGAAGAACGAGGAAGAGCATGCCGAACATCTTAGACTTGTGTTAGAAAAACTCAGAGAGCACCGCCTTTATGTCAAGTTCTCCAAGTGTGAATTTTGGTTGCCAGAAGTGACCTATCTAGGCCACGTGATCTCTGGTAGGGGCATTGCTGTCAATCCCGAGAGAGTTAAAGCCGTTCTCGATTGGACTCTACCCGAAACGGTCAAACACGTTAGGAGTTTCCTTGGTCTAGCCAGTTATTGTCGTCGCTTCGTTGAAAACTTCTCCAAAGTGGCCAAACCCCTCACGGAGCTTCTCAAGAAAGATAAAAGGTTTGAGTGGACCCCACAGTGTGAGCACAGTTTTCAGGAACTGAAAAGACGTCTGACTTCTGCGCCCATACTCGTGCCACCGGATTTCACTAAAGACTTTGTTATCTATTGTGACGCTTCGCGTCAAGGACTAGGTTGCATTCTTATGCAGGATCGTCATGTGATTGCCTATGCATCTCGATAGTTGCATCCACATGAGGAAAATTATCCTACACATGATCTAGAGCTTGCAGCCGTAGTCTATGCACTTAAGACTTGGCGACATTACCTTCTTGGTAACCGTTGCGAAATCTACACTGACCATCAGAGTCTCAAGTATATCTTCACCCAACCGGATCTGAATCTCAGACAGAGACGTTGGTTGGAGTTGATCTCGGATTACGACTTAGGAATCACCTACACCCCAGGAAAAGCCAATGTGGCTGATGCTCTAAGTCGTAAATCCTATTGCAACAACCTCATGTTGCAACAATGTCAACCACCCCTCCATGAGGAATTCTGTAAGCTTAACCTTCACATAGCTCCTCATGGTTCCCTTTCTACCTTGGTGGCGAAACCTACCCTTATGGATCAGATCATAGAGGCTCAGAAGCATGATACGGGAATCTCCCGGATCAAGGAAAATATTCCCAAGGGAGTTGCCGACTGTTTCTCTATGGATGAACGAGGTGTTGTTTACTTTGGAAACCGTTTGGTGGTTCCCAAATGTCAACAATGCAGCAACGGATCCTTAAGGAGGCCCATGAATCCCCTCTCACGATTCATCCCGGTAGTACAAAGATGTATCAGGACCTACGCCAGAGGTTCTGGTGGACTAGGATGAAGAAAGAAACCGCTCAGTATATTGCCAACTGTGATGTTTGTCGTCGCGTTAAGGCAGAGCATCAAAGTCCTGCTGGCACCCTTCAACCTTTAGCTATTCCCGAGTGGAAATGGGACAAAGTTGGTATGGACTTCATCACCGGCTTTCCCAGGACCAAGAGAGGAAATAATGCTATCTTCGTAGTCATTGATCGTCTCTCCAAAGTGCTCACTTCCTACCTGTTCGAGAGAGTATCACTGCTAGTCAGCTCGCTGACTTATATATCTCCTGAATAGTGTCACTCCATGGTGTTCCACTAGAGATCAATTTAGACCACGGCAGTCTTTTCACCTCTCATTTCTGGGAAAGTTTCCAGAATGCCATGGGAACCCATCTTTCTTTCAGTACCGCTTTCCACCCTCAGTCAAGTGGTCAGGTGGAAAGGGTCAACCAAATTCTCGAAGACATGCTTAGAGCTTGTGTTATCTCATTCGGTATGGATTGGGAGAAGTTTCTTCCTTTCGCCGAGTTTGCTTATAACAATAGCTATCAATCCAGTCTTAGGAAAGCACCCTTCGAGATTCTGTATGGACGAAGATGTCGAACACCTTTGAACTGGTCAGAAACCAGTGAAAGACAATTCTTTGGACCGGATATGATCCAGGAGGCAGAAGAGCAAGTTCGCATCATTCGTGAGAATTTGAAAACAGCCCAATCTCGTCAAAAGAGCCAGTATGACCGTCGTCATAAGGAAGTGGCTTATGAAGTTGGCGACAAGGCTTACCTTCGGGTTACTCCTTTGAAGGGTACCCATCGTTTCGGTATCAAGGGCAAGTTGGCTCCTCGTTACATTGGTCCTTTTTGCATTCTCGCTAAACGAGGAGAGGTTGCCTACCAGTTGGAACTACCCCCACATCTTTCTCGAGTTCATGATGTCTTCCACATCTCTCAACTCAGGCGTTGCTTCTCGGATCCCATCCACGGAGTGGACCATGAAACGCTTGATCTCCAAGATAACTTCACTTATCGAGAGTACCCCGTTCGCATTCTGGATCAAGCAGAGCATGTCACTCGACGTCATAACATCAAGTTTCTCAAGGTTCAATGGTCTCATCATTCCGAGAGAGAAGCTACTTGGGAGCGAGAAGATCGTCTTCGACTTGAGTACCCCGCTTTCTTTCCGTCGACTCCTGAATCTCAGGACGAGATTTTTTCGAGTGGGGGCGAGTTGTGACATCTCTAGTTCTGGTATGAACTAGGCTTGCTTTGTGCATCATGTTTAAGTTTCAAATGAATTTGAAATGGGGAATGTTTCAAACCCTAGCACCAAAGCAAATTCAAATAGGTTCAATTTAAATGGAATTTCAATAAACCCAAAATGCTCTTCAAAAATGTTCATGGTCTTTGGAAAATGTTGCAAGCAACAACCAGAGGTGGTGCACATTTTTGCTGAACATTTTGGATTTTTGAATGAACCCATATGTATTTGAATTGGAGCTGTTTAAAATAATATAAATATTTTAAAGGCTCCAAAAATGTTGGAAATTGGTGAGGGCCTCTGTTATATTACAACTAGTGGTCACAAGGAATCCCAACATTTTTAGAATTGTGCTAGTATTTATTTTAAATCAAAAACAAATGTCAGAAATAGAAAAGAAAACAAAAAAGGGAAAAACCTTTACTTGGGCCACTTATCTGAGGCCTGGCACTGTGCGGCCTAGCTGGCCGGCCCAGCCAGCTGGCCCTGCCAGTCGTCGTCTCCACCGCGCCAGGAGGACGCCGAGCGCGTGGCCGACGCACGCCGGCGCACACCCGACCACCTCCTGCTTGCCGCCTCCCTCGGGACGTCCCTAGAGACGCCACACACCCTGGATCTCACTCACTCTCTCCCGTGCTCCTCCCCTCCTTTGTTTTCTCTTCCCCGTAGCGCCACCGAGCGTAGCCGATGCCACCGCTCGCCGTTGCCGCGGCCACTGCCTCCCCCTAGCCCCCTGGACAAGCACAGAAGCTCTGCCGTGTCTCCCTCAACCTCCACGCTAAGCCAGGCTTCATCGGAGGCCCTGCAACACCGTCCCCGGCATCTTCTTCAACTTCGGTGCCCGGAGACCCTCGTTGTCGATTTGCTGCCCACCGGCCGTCCCCGCGCCTGCCGAGCCCTCCGTTAGCCTCTCTGTGAGCTCCGCCGCTTTTTCCCCTCCTCCCCGAGCTCGTTCCTCTCCTTTAGCCGCCTCTGCCACCGGAGCCGAGAGCTCCGTGCCGTCCATGGCGCCGCCATGGCCAGGGCCACCGCATCTCGCAACCGAGCTCGCCGTTGCACTCAGTGCACTCCGGCGAGTCGAGCGGACCTGCTCGCAGCTCCTGTCGTGCCCCGCAATACCCCGCACACACCTGGCCGAACTCTGGCCGCCGCAAACTTCGTCGCCGGCCATGATTCCGGCCACCCCAGCTGCTCCCGTTCGCTCCACCAGATGCGCGCAAACACCAACTCTTTGTAGGGCCAAACCACGTCGCAAACGGCCGCCTGTAGCGCGAGCCCGAGCAACTCCGGCGAGCCTCTGCCACGGGATATGGTCGCCGGCGCTTAATCCGGCGACGATGACGTGGGTCCATCATTAGACGCTAACCCCGCCACCTAAGCAACCCTAATAGCCACTGACAGCGGGCCCTACTGCAGGGTCAAACCCAGTCAGCATTGGGTTTGACCGGGTTTAGCCCCTGTGTCACTGACGTGTGGTCCCCACACGTCAGGTTTGACCCAAGTTGACTACTGACGCAGTGCTGACCTCAAGCTGACGCAATAAATGATTTCTGAAATTATTTTAACTCAGGAAATTCTAGAAAATTGCTTAAACTTCAAAAAATCATAATAATTCAACCGTAGCTCAGAATGACATAATTTATATATGAAAAATTATCAGAAAAATGCAAGGAATCCATTTATGCTAGTTACATGCATGAAAAACCAACTTATACATGCTGTATAAGTGAAAACATAATATGGGCATTTTAAATGCTTTATTTTGAATTGCATTTGAATCTTTGATTCAAATGGGCTTCAACCAACTTGGTAGGATCTTGCATTAGCCCAAACACTACCATTTGCACATGTCATGTTCATGCATCATATTGTTGCATTGTTTGTGTATTGATTGCCGGCACCGTTTCTTCTCGATAGGTTCCACTCCGAAAGGTGTTCCCGAGTACCTGTCAGAGGAGAAGTGCCCCTTCATCGTTCTATCAGGCAAGCAACCCCCCTTGAGCATTTCGATAAATCCCACTCTCTCGCTCCTGCTCCTTATACTGCATTACGACAACAACAATTCAACTACTACTTTTCTGCTGCGGTAGTTGAACCCATTCCTCTGCATGACCTGTCATTGCCATAGTAAATAGTTGAAACCCACTAGCATGAGTAGGAGTTGCTTTAGCCTTGATGTGCCTGCTCATCCATGCTTGTTTTCTTTATGCCAGCTATGCTTAGAGTTGTGTCAGGTCTGCTTCATCGGGAATGAATCGGAGTGGTGAACATGTCCTACTGATAAGGGCTAAGTGTGTGAACACGTTTTGGTAAAGGTAGTTGTTGTGGAATTGTCACGGCAGATGTCCTAGAGCAAGGACTTAGTCGTAGGGCCATCACACTAGGAAGCTTAAAGGGGTTAATAGGGACAAAGGACACGAGAGAGTTTTATACTAGTTTGGCCCCTTATGATGAAGGTAAAAGCCTACGTCTAGTTGGGTTTGGTATTGCTGGGGTTTCGATCACCAAGAGGCTTAACTCGCCGGCTTGGTTATCGACTTGTTGTTTCTTCCCCTAAACCGCCACCGGGTCGTCCCCTTATATACACGGGTTGACGCCAGGTGGCCTACAAAGTCCCGGCCGGCTCATAATCGTGTCCGGCTCGGTGACTTTCATTATATGTCTTTCTGTACAAGTATTTCCTTACATGTGGCGTTTTACAATATCGGGCCTTAAGCCGGCCCTTGACCTTTGGGCCTTCTATAAGACTTAATAAACTACAAACTTGGATGTTTACTGAACTTCTTGCGTAACCCGCCATTGAAGCTGACCTGCCCCTCCTGGGCGGGTCTCAGCTGATAGTAATATCCCCAATATTAGGCCCCAGCTTGACTCTAAACTTTGTTCTTTGTCAATCTTCAACACTTAGTCAGAATCCATCCTCTGTCTAAAAACTTCTGTAACCTGCCGTGACGTCATCTTTTGAAAACACAAAAAACCTTCATGATGTCATCTTACAACGGATCTTTCATTTTTAATGCCTTCCGAGAATCGAGGCGTCTGTTCAGTTGGACAATTATTATTGGGTCTCCTTGATTTTCACGCCCACCTGTTCGCATCTGCCCTTATAAATAGGCACGCGGTCGGTCCTTCCCGTTCTCCTTTCTTCCTCATCTTCTTTCTCTCGCAACCTCCGTCGTTGCTCGAGCTCCGCCGCCGCCGCAACTCTCATTGTCGTCATCAAGCTTGGCCACTGCATCACCCTGAGTTCATCCAGAGAACGCAATGACTTTTCGCGGTAGGCCTGCTTCCTGTAAGCTTTCCTCTCTCTCCCGTACCTAGATCCATTTCTAGGTTTCATGAGTTCTTCAGTGTTCTTCATCTGTTCATCACGGGCCATCTTGTAGATCTTCTCCGCAACTTATTTTGATCCAGAAAAGAGATATAACTCGCGCGGTAGCTGTTTCGCATTCATTTTTTATATCAGTAGATCCCTTTTACCTGTACAGATGCTTCGTTATAGTCGACGAACTCCTCTGTACTATGTTTTTTTGGTCTAGAATATTTCCCTTTTTGAAACAGCCCTTTGATCCAAAATGATAATAAGAACTTGGTGAAACTTGTTTATGCCAACACTTAACTGAATTCTGCCTTCTGAGAAAATCTGTAGTCATGGCGGCTTACCACTCCGGCTTTCTTTTCCTTATATACCATTAGCCCTTAGTTAAACCGCCATTACTTGCTTTATAATTGACCATAGACTGAACCGCCATACTGTTATTTATTTTTCAGTTCGTTACTCATCAGGCCGCCGAAGTCACCGACCGTCTGTAACTGGGTCCCTTCTTCCTTAAATGATGAACGGTTAAAAGAATTCTTCATTGTTGGGTTTCTGCCTTCAAAGAATGTCATGTCTTAGCATGCTCCTGACCCGGAGGAAGAACATCCCAATCCGAAAGATGGAGAAGTGATTATCTTTACTGACCACATGAACCGGGGATTTTCACCACCCGGTTCAAAATTCTTCAGAGATGTCCTTCATCTTTTCAAACTCCATCCTCAAGACCTTGGACCCAACTCTATTTCCAATATTTGTAACTTCCAAGTGCTCTGTGAGGCGTATCTTCAACAAGATCCCACTGTAGAATTGTTTAGAGAGTACTTTTATCTGAATCGCCAGAATGAATGCACCAACGGTTCTAGCTTAGAACTTGGAGGCATTTCAATTCAGCACCGTCAGGGTGCTGTTTTTCCTCTCATCGTCTTACCGAGCCACCCAAAGTATTGGAACCAATCTTGGTTTTATTGTCAGGATACTTCTCCAGCAAATGAGAAGCTTTTGCTGGGTTATCGCCCTAACCGTCTTGACTCCAAGTTCACCCTTCTGGATAAGCTCACCGTCGCTAAACGTAGGAAGCTTCTTCCCTCCATTAGAAGAATGAATGGCTTATTGGGTAATGGTCTAACCGGAGTAGATCTGACCCGTTGCTGGATCTCATGGCGGGTTATCCCATTAAGTCGTCGATCTCAACTGATGTATGAATATGACGGTAGCCCGGACCACCCTCTTCGTCACAGCCAAGTTGAACTCACCGAAGAAGACATTGTTTCGATGTCGACCCTTTTGGTAAATGGGAAGTACGAAGATTGCAGTATTGTTGGGTTAAGTCCCTTCTGCAAGATTAATCCGATGCCGGAAGTAAGTACATTCTGATCTCTTTTTTTCTTTGTGTTTTGCCCGGCTATTAGTACTTAATACTGATCTTTCTTCTTGTCTTTACAAGCCAGTTCTGACTTCTGGAAGGTGAAATATGATCACGAAGCCGCCAAGAAGGCGAAACTCGCCGCCATGAACGCCAAGAAAACAGCCCGGAAATCCAAGAAGAAGAAGAAGAAAACCACTGCTGAAGATTTAATGAAGCTTGATGACTCGTCTGACTCGGAGGTAGCCCTTGATTCCCTTGGCCAATTTTTTAACACTCTTATTGACACTGATCCTTACCAGGATGACACTGGGGCCAGTCAGGCTGAGGAAGTAGAGGTAACTATTATTTCCTCCGACTCAGAGCCCTTACCAAGACACAAAGTTCGTCGAGTGATCCGTAAAGTAAGGTTTTCTAACCCTTTAGCTCACTTGGATCCCAACTTTAATTTGAAAAAACAGCAACATGAAAGCCGCTGTGAAGTTGGAATTGAGGATGAACCGGCTGTTGTCCTTCAACAAACTCCTCGGAAACACCCGAACGAGGTTTAATTATTACTGTCTTTAACCCGTTTTGATGAATCCTGCTCCTTGTATTTTCTTTAACTCCTTTCATTTACCTTTTCAGGAGGTGTCTCGTTCTTCAGGCGACTCATCACAAACACAATTTCCGGCTTTCAAGACTGCTCCTGGGTAATTGAAAACCCTCTTTTCTTCCGAGTTTGATCAATTGTTATCTTAGTGCTGATTATTCTGAAATATTTTTCTTCAGTGGTCAAGCTAAGTCCAAAAAAGCGAAGGCAACAAAACCAATGGAAGATCCGCCAGTGCTGGCATCTGAGCCGGCTAGGCCACCTTCTCCATTGACTATCGCCCCAGAAGACCCGCCTATTGTTCATGAAGCAAATCCTCCAGAGCCATCCCTTGTCAAGAACACTATTAACTCTTCTGCAGCTGGTCCATCAAGCTCAACAGGCCCACCGTCTCCCCGTGTTCAAGATGTTCAAATTACTGGGAGCCGCTATGTTGAGCCGGGGAACCCGACGGTTTTGGCATGGTGCACCGCTAAGCAAGAATCTTTGGAGAGGCGGAAGGTTCGTCTTGATGTTGCCAATTATGACGGTCTTAACGCCAGTGATATCTTATCCGGCTATCTCAGTCATGTACACTCCAGTCGTGATTCTGAGATTGAGATGGTCAAGCAGCTTCAATTGAAGTATGAGGTATGTAATTTCCGGTTTATCAACATTCCTTCAGCCCCCAAGTCTGTAGATTATGTGAGAAACAGAATAACCTATAGACTTACAATATAGACTGATACTTTTACCTCTTAATCTTTGCTTGATATTAGTAGAACAAGACTTCACCCGTAGTCCCCAAGGACCGGTTTATTTAATCATTAATGAATCGGTACTTCAGAATTGAATGCCATCTGTAAAATACTTAATATTCCGGTTTAAACTTGAAAAACTTGCTGAACTGCGTGCATTAGCCCCCAAGTGCCAAGTGCTGTTACTTTGTAAAGGACTTGGGGCTTCAAATATGTTGGTAGAGTCATAAAAATTTGATTTGACATACATTAGCCCCCAAGTGTCAAGTGGTTTATTCATAAAGTATTTGAGACTTGAATCTTTGAAATTGGATACTGGAATTTGAGGCCAAGTCTTGATTTATCTAAATGTGTTCACAGAATGCATTGTCTGAACTGAACTCCCAACTGACTGATACAAAGACCCGACTAGCGAACCAGGAATCAGAAATTAAATCTTCCACCTCCCAACTGCAAATAAGTCTTTCTGAAACGGAGAAGTTCAAGACTGACTTTGCTGTCAAAGAGAAAACGTGGGCAGATGAGAAGATACTTCTGACCCGGCGAGCTGAGACAGCCGAAATAGCTCTGAAGGAAATTTCAACTGAACTGAACAGATTAAAAGGCCGGGTGTCTCAGATGGTCGCTGCTATCTTTGGTAAGCTTCCTAATTTGATCTTTCATATGTGTTTCCTGTCAAGCCGGAATATGATCCGTTAACTGACTCTGTGAAAAATGCGTGTAGGTCCGCGAAGTAAGAATCTAGACCAAGACCCGTTGATTAAGATGAAGGCCATATACACTTTAACTGCACAATTGTATATCGGCGCACAACGAGCTCTGGCAGCCATCTCTCCTACTAATCAAGGGTCTAACCGGATCAGTGACGTCCTGAAGAGGCTGTCCATTCTCCCTGCCAGATTCCAAGAGGTGAAACGCTCCTGCGCGCGAGCCGGAGCTTTGACTGCCCTAAGCCGCTCCAAGGCTTGGGTACCAGATCTAGACCCGGCAGACGTGGCAAGGGGTTATCCTACCGTGAAGGGGGACGGGTCTCCTTTTGATCAGGATGACTTTATAGCCTGCGTCCGTGAAGTCCGGCCTCAGGCGACTAGCCTTGGAGATGACACCAATGTGGACAAGTATCAACCGTGGTTGACAGTGAAAATAAGAAGATGGCCCCTCCTTCCTATAAAGTAACCGACTTGATCCCACTGGTGAGAGAAGACACATTTGCCCCGGAGGTTGATCCGGTCGGCCTGATTGATGATGAAGCTGAATTTGTCGCCATGAACAGCTATGACTGGTCAAAACCCAACTTCCAGCAGATTCAAGATGTTGAGCCGGTGAGGGAAGGACAATGATCATCTTCATGGGCTTTAGAAAACCTTGTAATAGCTTTAGCTGTTAAAAACACCGCATGTTTGCTTATGCCATCGCGCATAAAACGCTTCTATGTGAATCTGTGCTTTCGGGTGCCAATGTTTTAATGCTTTTCTTATGCCTTGTTTAACACTTGTCTCTGCAATGTTTAAACTCTGTTCCTGTGAACACAAGGAAAAAGGAAAGACCTGGCAAGGCGGTTTAGAAACAACTGGGTTTAAACACCTCTTTTACAGCCCATATTTCCACCTCAAAAACAGAGACAAATATAAATAAAGGATAAGGTTTAATACCAACTCTGAAGTTAACGCAGCCGATAAGCGCGTGTAAGTAAAAAAACATACCTTGTCCTTGGTGATCCTTAGATCGCCGGTTTAAATAAACCGGGTGATGAATTTGAGAATTCAATATAAAAGTTGAGACTCCTTGAACATTCAATAATCATCATACCTCAGTAGCTCGTACCTTCGGATCCTTAGACCACCGGCTTGGATAACCCGGGCGGTTGTGTTGTCCAATAATTGAGCCGGCGAAGAGAATCAGGCCATCTCATTTGTAATATTGAAGCAACAAAAACTCAAAGGCAAGCAACAGATAACAAACATAATTTTAACTCTGTATTTAAAAGATTGGGGGTTTCTGATTCGAATACGATCAGTAAACCGGACCAAAGGGGTTAAGCTAAGGTTTGAATACGACCATATAGCCCCTAGTGGCTTTGGCGTTGCGCCGATCAAGAGGGTACCGACAGCTATGTTCTCTTTGGTTCGAATACGACCTATGTTTGAACAGGAAGCCCCCAAATGACCTTGAGAGGTTTTTAACGACCCTGATTCGAATACGATCCAAGTTAGCTCAAAAGGGGTTAAGCTATGATTCGGATACGATCAAGAAGCCCCCAAGTGAGTTTGGCCTTGAGCTGATCAAAAGGGTTACGACAGCTATGTTCTCTTTGGTTCAAATATGACCTATGTTTGAACAGGAAGCCCCCAAGTGACCATGATATTTACAGCTAGATTCGAATACGATCATAAGCCGGACTAGAAAAAGGTTTAACTTGATTCAAATATGATCAGCTCCTTAATAGTCATTTGTGAAAAAGTAATAAAGATGCATAATCTTTGAAAAGAAAAGAGACCGATGTTCTTACTTTATTGCTTATCATCGTATATACAGGATGAACGTATGTACAGGATGAGAGCCGGTGGCTCAGGTATAGTACGGCCGAAGTTGAGCAATGTTCCACGGCCGGCGGGTCTCCTCTTCCGACTTACGTGAGTCTGCATGCTCTCGAACGTCAATGAGGTAGTAAGACCCGTTGTTTAAATTTTTACTGACCACAAAGGGTCCTTCCCAAGGTGGGGATAACTTGTGTGCATCTGAAAGATCTTGGATGAGCCGGAGCACCAAGTCACCTTCTTGAAAAGTCCTGGTCTTAACCCGGCGGCTGTGATAACGACGCAGGTCCTGTTGATAGATTGCTGATCGTGCTGCTGCTAAGTCTCTTTCTTCATCCAACAAGTCAAATGCATCTTGTCTAGCTTTTTCATTGTTAGCTTCAACATAAGCCGCCACACGGGGCGAGTCATGACGGATGTCACTGGGCAATACCGCTTCTGCCCCATAAACCATGAAGAAGGGTGTGTAACCCGTAGACCTGTTGGGTGTAGTATTGATGCTCCATAACACTGAAGGCAACTCCTCTACCCAACAACCCGGCATTTGCTGTAAAGGAACCATAAGCCGGGGTTTTAGCCCTTTTCAGAATTTCCTGATTGGCTCTCTCAGCTTGACCATTGGATTGAGGATGAGCTATAGAAGAAACATCAAGCCGGATGTGCTCTCGCTGACAAAACTCTTCCATAGCCCCTTGGGATAGATCGGTGCCATTGTCCGTGATAATACTGTGTGGAAAACCGAAACGGAAGATTATTTTCTTCATGAACTGAACCGCCATGGCTGCATCACACTTACTCACAGGCTCTGCCTCAACCCATTTAGTGAACTTATCAACAGCCACCAGGAGATGTGTCTTCTTGTCCTTAGACCTTTTGAAAGGTCCCACCATGTCAAGCCCCCAGACTGCAAACGGCCAAGTGATTGGAATCATCCGGAGCTCTTGAGCCGGCACATGTGCCCGTTGCGCGAATTTCCACCTCTTGACGAATTCTCTCCTGATCCGCCAAGTTGAGGGCTCCAGCCCGCACCGGCTCATGCCTATATGGCCGGTTGTGGCGTTGAGCGTTACTTGACATCTCTGCAGATTCCATGTGCCTACTGTAACTTGGGCTCCAGCTTGGGCGAGGAGTTGAATGAATCCTGTCTCGACTATAGGAGTATGCATCTTGCTGGGCCAAAGCTGTCTGAAGCAGTTCTCTTACCCTCCGGCCATCGGGGGAGCTGCCAAACGAGCTGACGCCGCAATGAGGTTCTCCATGGGGTTGGAGAAGTGACCCGGGGTGTTGATATATAACGGGGAGGAGCGGTATTCATGCGCGGCAGCTCCATGGTGCGTGGCTGAACTGGTGCTCCGGGCGTCCCGACCCGGTTAACCTCCGGCGGGTTGCTCCCTCCAGCTCCGGGTGTATGGAATAGATTCCTCGGATCCAGTGTTAGAGGCAGACGCGACTGAGTTTTCTGACGCCTCCTCCTCATGACTTCGTTTGACGCATTAAGATCCACGGAGAGCCGGAAGGTTTCTGCTTGAAGCTGCTGAGCACGAGCATCCAAGGCTGCTCGTTCTGCTGCCATCTAGGTTTCCTCCGCAGCCAAATTTTCCTTAGCTTGCACCATCTCCTCCCGCACGCGTGCCACTTCCGCGTCATGCTGGGCTTTATCTGCCGGCTCTACCGCAGCGGTTAACAGAGTCGTCAGTTTATCCATGAGGTCCATGAGAACCTAAGCCGGGGGGCGCGCGGGGTCTCCTGACCCGACAACTGCTGACCCGGTGGCGGCTGTTGTCGCTGCGGTGGAGTTCTACCCAGGCTGCGTCCCTGCCATGAAGACTCCGGCCCAATTTAACGGCTCAAGGGGGTCCGGAATACTGCTGCCATCGAAATAGCCCCCGAGCATGCTGTCTTGCAGTTGGTACAATGAGTCTGTCTCACCCATTGAAGATGCAGTATCAGAGTAGATGGCCGTCTCCCTGCCTTCCATCGATCCTTCGGAGTATTCAACGCCATGGACGCAGCCTACGAAGGCATGCTTCACGATAGATTGAACACAGACGGACCCGACACGCTGAGCCGTTTCGATGAGGTCGGTGTGGACATCCGGCTCAGGGCCTGACTCGCCGATCCGGCCGATGAAGACGTGGATTCCGCCGAAGGGGACCCGTTACCCGTACTCGATTGAGCTGGCCTCGGGCCCCAGCCTTCGTTGTCGATGTAGATCTTGCCGCGATGACTCTTGGTCATCCGGCCCACATCGTATACCTTGAGCCCTTCGAAGTTGCCCTTCAAGAACTCAAATCCACCGTGCATTGGCTCCACGGTGGGCGCCAACTGTCGTGGAATTGTCACGGCAGATGTCCTAGAGCAAGGACTTAGTCGTAGGGCCATCGCACTAGGAAGCTTAAAGGGGTTAATTGGGACAAAGGACACGAGAGAGTTTTATACTAGTTCAGCCTGTTACGATGAAGGTAAAAGCCTACGTCTAGTTGGGTTTGGTATTGTTGGGGTTTCGATCACCAAGAGGCTTAACTCGCCAGCTTGGTTATCGACTTGTTGTTTCTTCCCCTAAACCGCCACCGGGTCGTCCCCTTATATACACGGGTTGACGCCAGGTGGCCTACAGAGTCCCGGCCGGCTCATAATCGTGTCCGGCTCGATGACTTTCTTTATATGTCTTTCTGTACAAGTATTTCCTTACATGTGGCATTTTACAATATCGGGCCTTAAGCCGGCCCCTGACCTTTGGGCCTTCTATAAGACTTAATAAACTACAAACTTGGATGTTTACTGAACTTCTTGCGTAACCCGCCATTGAAGCTGACCTGGCCCCTCCTGGGCGGGTCTTAGCTGATAGTAATATCCCCAACAGTAGCGATGAGAGGCCATGTAGGAGTACATGGTGCATTGTCTCATTGGAACTGTCCCTAAGCACTGAGTTCTGTGTATGTTATCCAAGTCCAGTTACTACCACACATTGGGTTCCGGTTATCCGGCCCCTCTCGGCTTATTAATCCACTTGATCTCTGTCCAGGAGTTGCAACTAGTTTCTGGCATTTGTAGGTAGTGCTACTTGTCTACCAGGTGGTGTCTGACGGGACGGGCTTGGGACAGACTAGGCACCGTGGCACGGTGTACCAAGTGGCACCCGGATGGTGGGCTTGGGAACCCTGCACACATCGTTTGGGGCCGTAAGTTCGGCCGGAACTCCTTGCGGATGGAACTCGAATAGGCGATAAACCTGGACGAGAGACTTGTGTGGTTAGTCAGGTCGTGGCCGACACCCTCGCCCGGTTTCCGCTTGAAGGTTGCCGAGGTACATGATGTGTACAGGGCGATAAGTGGCGAGAGCGTGTGTGAAGAAGTACACCCCTACAGGGTTAACATTATTGATACGTCTCCAACGTATCTATAATTTTTGATTGCTCCATGCTATATTATCTACTGTTTTGGGCAATATTGGGCTTTATTATCCACTTTTATAATACTTTTGGGACTAACCTATTAACCGGAGGCCCAGCCCAGATTTGCTGTTTTATGCCTATTTCTGTGTTTTGAAGAAAAGGAATATCAGGCGGAGTCGAAATGGAACGAAATCAACTGGAGAAGTTATTTTTGGAAGGAAACACACCTGATGGACTTGGACCCCACGTCAGGGGAGACATGAGGTGCTCACGAGGGTGGGGGGCGCCCCCCCTAGGGCGTGCCCCCTGTCTCGTGGGGCCCCCGTGGCTCCTCCGACGTCCTCCCTGCACCCATATATATCCACGTACCCTAAAACTTCCAGAACACAAGATAGATCGGGAGTTCCGTCGCCAGAAGCCTCCGTAGCCACCAAAAGTCAATCGGGACACTGTTCCGGCACCCTGCCGTAGGGGGGAACCCTCACCGGTGGCCATCTTCATCATCCCGGTGCTCTCCATGACGAGGAGGGAGTAGTTCTCCCTCGGGGCTGAGGGTATGTACCAGTAGCTATGTGTTTGATCTCTCTCTCTCTCTCGTGTTCTTGAGATGATACGATCTTGATGTATCGCAAGCTTTGCTATTATAGTTGGATCTTATGTTTCTCCTCCCCCTCTTCTCTCTTGTAATGAATTGAGTTTCCCCTTTCGAGTTATCTTATCGGATTGAGTCTTTAAAGACTTGATAACACTTGATGTATGTCTTGCCGTGGATATCTGTGGTGACAATGGGATACCACGTGTCACTTGATGTATGTTTTGGTGACCAACTTGCAGGTTCCACCCATGAACCTATGCATAGGGGTTGGCACACGTTTTCGTCGTGATTCTCCGGTAGAAACTTCAGGGCACTCTATGAGGTTCTATGTGTTGGTTGAATAGATGAATCTGAGATTGTGTGATGCATATCATATAATCATACCCACGGATACTTGAGGTGACATTGGAGTATCTAGGTGACATTAGGGTTTTGGTTGATTTGTGTCTTAAGGTGTTATTCTAGTACGAACTCTAGGGCTGTTTGTGACACCTATAGGAATAGCCCAACGGATTGATTGGGAAGAATAACTTTGAGGTGGTTTCGTACCCTACCATAATCTCTTCGTTCGTTCTCTGCTATTAGTGACTTTGGAGTGACTCTTTGTTGCATGTTGAGGGATAGTTATGTGATCCAATTATGTTAGTATTGTTGAGGGAACTTACACTAGTGAAAGTATGAACCCTAGGCCTTGTTTCAACGCATTGCAATACCGTTTACGCTCACTTTTATCACTTGCTACCTTGCTGTTTTTATTATTTCAGATTACAAAAACTATTATCTACCATCCATATACGACTTGTATCGCCATCTCTTCGCCGAACTAGTGCACCTATACAATTTACCATTGTATTGGGTGTGTTGGGGACACAAGAGACTCTTTGTTATTTGGTTGCAGGCTTGCTTGAGAGAGACCATCTTCATCCTACGCCTCCTACGGATTGATAAACCTTAGGTCATCCACTTGAGGGAAATTTGCTACTGTCCTACAAACCTCTGCACTTGGAGGCCCAACAACGTCTACAAGAAGAAGGTTGTGTAGTAGACATCAAGCTCTTTTCTGGCGCCGTTGCCGGGGAGGTGAGTGCTTGAAGGTATATCTTTAGATCTTGCAATCGAGTCTTTTAGTTTCTTGTTTTATCACTAGTTTAGTTTATAAAACAAAACTATAAAAATGGAATTGAGTTTGTCTCATACGCTTCACCTTTTTAATATCTTTCGTGAGTATGATGGAAAGGATAATTGTGCTCAAGTGCTAGAAGAAGAAATCTATAAAATGTTTGGGACTAAATATTTGAATGATGAGCATGATTGCAATGTTGTTAGTATGAATTCTTTGAATATCCATGATGCAAATGATATGCAAAGCCACAAGCTTGGGGAAGCTATGTTTGATGAAGATGATATTTTTTGTCCCCCAAGTTTTGATGAGCAAATTTATTATGATGAAAGCATGCCTCCTATATATGATGATTATTGTGATGACACGTATGCTTTAAAGAATAATGATAACAATGAAACTTGTCATCTTGATTTCAATTTTCAATCCCATGATAGTTACTTTGTTGAGTTTGCTCCCACTACTATTCAAGAGAAGAATTTTGCTTATGTGGAGAGTAGTAAATTTTCTATGCTTGTAGATCATGAAAAGAATGCTTTATGTGATAGTTATATTGTTGAATTCATTCATGATGCTACTGAAAATTATTATGAGGGAGGAATATATGCTTGTAGGAATTGCAATAATATCAAGTTTCCTCTCTATGTGCTTAAAATTTTGAAGTTATGCTTGTTTTACCTTCCTATGCAAGTTGATTCTTGTTCCCATAAGTTGTTTGCTCACAAAATACATATGCATAGGAAGTGGGTTAGACTTAAATGTGCTAGTCATATTCTTCATGATGCTCTCTTTATGTTTCAATTCTTATCTTTTATGTGAGCATCATTGACATCATCATGCCTAGCTAGGGGCATTAAACGATAGTGCTTGTTGGGAGGCAACCCAATTTTATTTTAGCTCCTTGCTTTTTGTTCCTGTTTAATAATAAATAATACATCTAGCCTCTGTTTAGATGTGGTTTTATGTGTTAAATTAGTGTTTTTGCCAAGTAGAACCTTTGGGAAGACTTGGGGAAAGTCTTGTTGATCCTGCTGTAAAAAAATAGAAACTTTAGCGCTCACGAGAATTGCTGTCATTTTTATTTGGAGAGTGATATTTAGTTAATTCTTTTTGAAGATGATTAATAGATAAATTCCTCAGGTCCAGCAATTTATTTGAGAATTTTATGAGTTCTAGAAGTATACGTTTGATTCAGATTACTACAGACTGTTCTGTTTTTGACAGATTCTGTTTTTCATGTGTTGTTTACTTATTTTGATGAATCTATGGCTAGTAAAATAGTTTATAAACCATAGATAAGTTGGAATACAGTAGTTTGAAAACCAATATAAATACAGAATGAGTTCATTACAGTACCTTGAAGTGGTGATTTATTTTCTTATACTAACGGAGCTCACGAGTTTTCTACTTTAAGTTTTGTGTTGTGAAGTTTTCAAGTTTTGGGTAAAGATTCGATGGATTGTGGAATAAGCAGTGGCAAGAGCCTAAGATTGAGGATGAACAAGGCACCCCAAGGTAATATTCAAGGACAACCAAGAGCCTAAGCTTGGGGATGCCCCGGAAGGCATCCCCACTTTCGTCTTCGTTCATCGGTAACTTTACTTGGAGCTATATTTTTATTCGCCACATGATATGTGTTTTGCTTGGAGCGTCAATTTATTTTGTTAGGATTTAATTTCTGTTATTTAGAACAATGTTTTACATCTTCTATTTCAATAAAAGTGGCATTGATAGCCTTTACTATGCCTATGTTACAAGTATACATGTTGCTGTTTGAAAACAGAAAGTTTACCGCTGTTGCAATAATTCCCTAGAAAAGTCAGAATGTGATAAAATGTTGAAACTTTTTTAATATTAAGATCTGATAAATTTAATACAGTGAAAATTTTATTTCATAATTTTTGGAGCTATGTAAGTATGGATGTTGCTGCATTCTTTACAGACTATCCTGTTTAGGCATATTGCTGTTATGTTTGCATTGTTTGCATATGTTTGATTCTTTAATGATTCTATTTGAGGATAGGACTATTAA
The DNA here is from genome assembly GCF_002162155.2 of Triticum dicoccoides. Lineage (NCBI taxonomy): Eukaryota > Viridiplantae > Streptophyta > Magnoliopsida > Poales > Poaceae > Triticum > Triticum dicoccoides. Next base: position 61,501,995 of record NC_041390.1, on the reverse strand, counting down.
ATATGCAGAGGCCTTTAGTATGCAATGTTGAATAATAATTTTAGTGATTTACTACAGTAGAGTATGATAAGGTTTTGGCAATGGTTTATACTAACTTATCTCACGAGTCCTTGTTGAGTTTTGTGTGGATGAAGCTTTTGAGATTTAGGGAGACCTTGATATGAGAGGAATTAAGGAGACACAAAAGCTCAAGCTTGGGGATGCCCAAGGCACCCCAAGATAATATTTCAAGAAGTCTCAAGCTTGGGGATGCCCTTGTTGGCATCCCACCTTTCTTCTTCAACAATTATCGGTTAGTATCGGTTGATCCTAAGCTTTTGCTTCTTCACATGATGTTTGCTATTCTTAGATGTCGTTTTATTTTGCTTTGCTTGCTGTTTGAATATAGTACCAGGATCTGTAATTATTAAATGTTAGAGAGTCTTCACATAGTTGCATAATTATTCGACTACTCATTGATCTTCACTTATATCTTTCGGAATAGTTTGTCGTTTGCTCTAGTGCTTCACTTATACCTTTTAGAACATGGTGGTAGTTTTATTTTGAATAAATAGATGAACTCTCATGCTTCACTTATATCATTCTGAGAGTCTTAAATAGCATGGTAATTTGCTTAAAATACTAATATGCTAGGTATTCAAGAATAGTAAAATTCTCTTATGAGTGTGTTGAATACTATGAGAAGTTTGATACTTGATAATTGTTTTGAGATATGGAGATGGTGATATTAGAGTCATGCTAGTTGAGTAGTTGTGAATTTGAGAAATACTTGTGTTGAAGTTTGTGATTCCCATAGCATGCACGTATGGTGAACCGTTATGTTACGAAGTCGGAGCATGATTTGTTTATTGATTGTCTTCGTTATGAGTGGCGGTCGGGGACGAGCGATGGTCTTTTACTACCAATCTATCCCCCTAGGAGCATGCGCGTAATACTTTGCTTTGATAACTTCTGGATTTTTGCAATAAGTATATGAGTTCTTTATGACTAATGTTGAGTCCATGGATTATACGCACTCTCACCCTTCCACCATTGCTAGCCTCTCTAGTACCGCGCAACTTTCGCTGGTACCATACACCCACCATATACCTTCCTCAAAACAGCCACCATACCTACCTATTATGGCATTTCCATAGCCATCCCGAGATATATTGCCATGCAACTTTCCACCATTCCATTCATCATGACACATTCATCATTGTCATATTTCTTAGCATGATCATGTAGTTGACATAGTATTTGTGGCAAAGCCACCATTCATAATTCTTTCATACATGTCACTCATGCATCATTGCACATCCCGGTACACCGCCGGAGGCATTCATATAGAGTCATACTTTGTTTTAGTATCGAGTTGTAATCATTGAGTTGTAAATAAATAGAAGTGTGATGATCATCACTCAATAGAGCATTGTCCCAAAAAAAGGAAAGGCCAAAGAAAAAAAAGAAGGCCCAAAAAAAGGGGCAATGCTACTATCCTTTTTTCCACACTCGTGCTTCAAAGTAGCACCATGATATAGCAAGTCTCATATATTGTGCTTCAAAGTAGCACCATGTTCTTCATATAGAGAGTCTCATATGTTGTCACTTTCATATACTAGTGGGAATTTTACGTTATAGAACTTGGCTTGTATATTCCAATGATGGGCTCCTCAAATTGCCCTAGGTCTTCGTGAGCAAGCAAGTTGGATGCACACCCACTAGTTTCTTTTGTTGAGCTTTCATACATTTATAGCTCTAGTGCATCCGTTGCATGGCAATCCCTACTCACTCACATTGATATCTATTGATGGGCATCTCCATAGCCCGTTGATATGCCTAGTCGACGTGAGACTATCTTCTCCCTTTTTGTCGTCTCCACAACCACCATTCTATTCCACCCATAGTGCTATGTTCGTGGCTCATGCTCATGTATTGTGTGAAAGATTGAAAAAGTTTGAGAACATCAAAATTATGAAACAATTGCTTGGCTTGTCATCGGGGTTGTGCATGATTTAAATATTTTGTGTGGTGAAGATGGAGCATAGCCAGACTATATGATTTTGTAGGGATAACTTTCTTTGGCCATGTTATTTTGAGAAGACATAATTGCTTAGTTAGTATGCTTGAAATATTATTATTTCTATGTCAATATGAACTTTTGTCTTGAATCTTATGAATCTGAATATTCATACCACAATTAAGAAGAATTACATTGAAATTATGCCAACTAGCATCCCACATCAAAAATTATCTTTTTATCATTTACCTACTCGAGGACGAGCAGGAATTAAGCTTGGGGATGCTTGATACGTCTCCAACGTATCTATATATTTTGATTGCTCCATGCTATATTATCTACTGTTTTGGGCAATATTGGGCTTTATTATCCACTTTTATATTACTTTTGGGACTAACCTATTAACCGGAGGCCCAACCCAGATTTGCTGTTTTATGCCTATTTCTGTGTTTTGAAGAAAAGGAATATCAAACAGAGTCGAAACGGAACGAAATCAACTGGAGAAGTTATTTTTGGAAGGAAACACACCTGATGGACTTGGACCCCACGTCAGGGGAGACATGAGGTGCTCACGAGGGTGGGGGGCGCCCCCCTAGGGCGCGCCCCCCTATCTCGTGGGGCCCCCATGGCTCCTCCGACGTCCTCCCTGCACCCATATATATCCACGTACCCTAAAACTTCTAGAACACAAGATAGATTGGGAGTTCCGCCGCCAGAAGCCTCCGTAGCCACCAAAAGTCAATCGGGACCCTGTTCCGACACCCTGCCGTAGGGGGGAACCCTCACGGTGGCCATCTTCATCATCCCGGTGCTCTCCATGACGAGGAGGGAGTAGTTCTCCCTCGGGGCTGAGGGTATGTACCAGTAGCTATGTGTTTGATCTCTCTCTCTCTCTCTCTCGTGTTCTTGAGATGATACGATCTTGATGTATCGCGAGCTTTGCTATTATAGTTGGATCTTATGTTTCTCCTCCCCCTCTTCTCTCTTGTAATGAATTGAGTTTCCCCTTTGGAGTTATCTTATCGGATTGAGTCTTTAAAGACTTGAGAACACTTGATGTATGTCTTGCAGTGGATATCTGTGGTGACAATGGGATACCACGTGCCACTTGATGTATGTTTTGGTGACCAACTTGCGGGTTCCGCCCATGAACCTATGCATAGGGGTTGGCACACGTTTTCGTCGTGATTCTCCGGTAGAAACTTTGGGGCACTCTATGAGGTTCTATGTGTTGGTTGAATAGATGAATCTGAGATTGTGTGATGCATATCGTATAATCATACCCACAGATACTTGAGGTGACATTGGAGTATCTAGGTGACATTAGGGTTTTGGTTGATTTGTGTCTTAGGGTGTTATTCTAGTACGAACTGTAGGGCTGTTTGTGACACCTATAGGAATAGCCCAACGGATTGATTGGAAAGAATAACTTTGAGGTGGTTTCGTACCCTACCATAATCTCTTCGTTCGTTCTCCGCTATTAGTGACTTTGGAGTGACTCTTTGTTGCATGTTGAGGGATAGTTATGTGATCCAATTATGTTAGTATTGTTAAGGGAACTTACACTAGTGAAAGTATGAACCCTAGGCCTTGTTTCAACGCATTTCAATACCGTTTACGCTCACTTTTATCACTTTCTACCTTGCTGTTTTTATTATTTCAGATTACAAAAACTATTATCTACCATCCATATACGACTTGTATCGCCATCTCTTCGCCGAACTAGTGCACCTATACAATTTACCATTGTATTGGGTGTGTTGGGGACACAAGAGACTCTTTGTTATTTGGTTGCAGGCTTGCTTGAGAGAGACCATCTTCATCCTACGCCTCCTACGGATTGATAAACCTTAGGTCATCCACTTGAGGAAAATTTGCTACTGTCCTACAAACCTCTGCACTTGAAGGCCCAACAACGTCTACAAGAAGAAGGTTGTGTAGTAGACATCAATTATCTATTCGAATAGCCGTTTTCCTCGGATATGGAAACTTGGAGGACTTATGTAGTACATAGACAACTTGAAGTGGATACTCTAAAATACGCAAGATAAGCGTGAGTGCTATGGATGGCCTTCTCGTAGGAAGACGGGAACGGATCCATAGTGGAGTATTGATATGGTGAATATGTGGACTCCTGTGCGTCTCCTCACCTCAAAGAAGTTTCTGATACTCGTAGTATAGGTTAGCCACTGAGTCAAAGTTGGCTTGCTGCTGTTAAAACTCCACCACCCCCTTGTTGATAATGTTGCATATGTAGATAGTTCTGATGTAAGACTTGCTGAGTACCTTCGTACTCACGTTTGCTTATTTATGTTTTGCAGTTGGTTACACTAGTGACTTCAACGAGTAGCTTGTATCCCAGCTACGATCTTGTACCCTTGGGAGGGTCGTGTTTAGTCAGGCTTCTTAGTCTTTTCCTTTTGTAGTTGTCTGTACTCAGACATGTAATGCTTCCGTTGCTTGTATGCTCTGAATGATGGGTCATGAGACCCCTGTTTGTATTGAATGCTATGTGCCTCTTCTGGGCCTTTATCTATATAAGTTTGAGTTATGTTGTGATGCCATGTTGTACAGCACATACTTGCATGTTATGCGTACGTGTAACGTGTATTGCTATGTGTGGGGTCTGCCAACCTAGTTGTTTATCCCTGGTAGCCTCTCTTATGAGGAAATGTAGTCTTGTGCTTCCATGAGCCATAGTAGTCCGCTACAGCCCGGTTCACCGGAGTCCTGCTAGCCCAGCACTACTGCTCTGGAACACTTGACTGTCCGGCATGTGATTCACTTGTTCATGTGACTGTCCCTTCGGGGAAATGTCACGCGGTGACATCCGGAGTCCTGCCTAGCCTGCTACAGCCCGGGTTCCCGGAGTCCTGTTAACCCAGTGCTACAGCCCGGATTCACACGCTGCTGACCGACATGCTCGATGTTGATTCATGTATGTCTGTCCCCGTAAGTTGGTGCCACCTTGGGTTCACGACTAGTCATGTCGGCCCGGGTTCTCTGTCATATGGATGCTAGCGACACTATCATATACGTGAGCAAAAGGCGCAAACGGTCCCGGGCCAGGTAAGGTGGCACCCGTGGGAATACCGTGCGTGAGGCCGCAAAGTGATATGATGTGTTACATGCTAGATCGGTGTGACTTAGGATTGGGGTCCCGACAACCATCAACCACGCCCATATGGATGGTGAAGGGCTGTGTGCGCGGCCGACGAGGGTGTTGGAAATATGCCCTAGAGGCAATAATAAAAGTGTTATTATTATATTTCTTTGTTCATGATAATAGTCTTTTATTCATGCTATAACTGTATTATCCAGAAATCGTAATACACGTGTGAATACATAGACCACAATATGTCCCTAGTGAGCCTCTAGTTGACTAGCTCGTTGTGATCAAAAGATAGTCATGGTTTCCTGGCTATGGACATTGGATGTCGTTGATGACGGGATCACATCATTAGGAGAATGATGTGATGGACAAGACCCAATCCTAAGCATACCACAAAGATCGTGTAGTTCGTTTGCTAGAGCTTTGCCAATGTCAAGTATCTCTTCCTTAGACCATGAGATTGTGCAACTCCCAGATACCGTAGGAATGCTTTGGGTGTACAAAACATCACAACGTAACTGGGTGGCTATAAAGGTGCATTACAGGTATCTCCGAAAGTGTCTGTTGGGTTGGCACGAATCGAGACTGGGATTTGTCACTCCGTGTAAACGGAGAGGTATCTCTGGGCCCACTCGGTAGGACATCATCACAATGTGCACAATGTGACCAAGGGGTTGATCACGGGATGATGTGTTACGGAACGAGTAAAGAGACTTTCCGGTAACGAGATTGAACAAGGTATCGGTATACCGACGATCGAATCTCGGGCAAGTATAATACCGCTAGACAAAGGGAATTGTATACGGGATCGATTGAGTCCTTGACATCGTGGTTCATCCGATGAGATCATCATGGAACATGTGGGAGCCAACATGGGTATCCAGATCCCGCTGTTGGTTATTGACCGGAGAACGTCTCGGTCATGTCTACATGTCTCCCGAACCCGTAGGGTCTACACACTTAAGGTTCGATGATGCTAGGGTTATAAAGGAAGTTTGTATGTGGTTACCGAATGTTGTTCGGAGTCCCGGATGAGATCCCGGACGTCACGAGGAGTTCCGGAATGGTCCGGAGGTAAAGATTTATATATGGGAAGTCCTGTTTTGGTCACCGGAAAAGTTTCGGGTTTTATCGGTAACGTACCGGGACCACCGGGAGGGTCCCGGGGGTCCACCAAGTGGGGCCACCGGCCCCGGAGGCTTGTATGGGCCTAGAGTGGGAAGGGACCAGCCCCAGAGTGGGCTGGTGCGCCTCCCACCCTTGCCCAAGGCGCGACTAGGAGGGGAGAGGGGAAACCCTAGGCGCAGATGGGCCTATAGGCCCACCCTAGGGCACGCCCCATCTCTCCCCCTCTTGGCCGCCCCCTCCAAGTCCCATCTAGGGCTGGCCGCACCCCTTGGGGTGGGAAACCCTAAAGGGGGCGCAGCCCCCCCTTTCCCCTATATATATTTGAGGCATTGGAGCAGCCCAAAACACATGAGAACTTCTCCTCTCTTGGTGCAGCCCTACCTCTCTCCCTTCTCCTCTCCCGTGGTGCTTGGCGAAGCCCTGCTGGATTGCCACGCTCCTCCACCACCACCACGCCATTGTGCTGCTGCTGGATGGAGTCTTCCTCAACCTCTCCCTCTCTTCTTGCTGGATCAAGGCGTGGGAGACGTCACCGGGCTGTACGGGTGTTGAACGCGGAGCTGCCGTCCGTTCGGCACTAAGATCTCCGGTGATTTGAATCACGACGAGTACGACTCCTTCAACCCCGTTCTCTTGAACGCTTCCGCTTAGAGATCTACAAGGGTATGTAGATGCACTCTCCTTCCCCTCGTTGCTGGTTTCTCCATAGATAGATCTTGGTGACACGTAGGAAAATTTTGAATTTCTGCTACGTTCTCCAACAGTGGCATCATGAGCTAGGTCTATTGCGTAGATTCTTTGCACGAGTAGAACACAAAGTAGTTGTGGGCGTTAATTTTGTTCAATATGCTTACCGTTACTAGTCCAATCTTGTTTCGACGGTATTGTGGGATGAAGCGGCCCGGACCGACCTTACACGTACTCTTACGTGAGACAGGTTCCACCGAATGACATGCACTTGGTGCATAAGGTGGCTAGCGGGTGCCAGTCTCTCCCACTTTAGTCGAAACAAATTCGATGAAAAGGGTCCTTATGAAGGGTAAATAGCAATTGGCATATCACGTTGTGGTTTTGCGTAGGTAAGAAACGTTCTTGCTAGAAACCCATAGCAGCCACGTAAAACATGCAAACAACAATTAGAGGACGTCTAACTTGTTTTTGCAGGGTATGCTTTGTGATGTGATATGGCCAAGAAGAATGTGATGAATGATATGTGATGTATGAGATTGATCATGTTCTTGTAATAGGATTCACGACTTGCATGTCGATGAGTATGACAACCGACAGGAGCCATAGGAGTTGTCTTAAATTTATTGTATGACATGCATGTCATTGAACAACGCCATGTAATTACTTTACTTTATTGCTAACCGGTAGCCATAGTAGTAGAAGTAATAGTTGGCGAGACAACTTCATGAAGACACGATGATGGAGATCATGATGATGGAGATCATGGTGTCATGCCGGTGACGATGATGATCATGGAGCCCCAAAGATGGAGATCAAAAGGAGCAAAATGATATTGGCCATATCATGTCACTATTTGATTGCATGTGATGTTTATCATGTTTATGCATCTTGTTTGCTTAGAACGACGGTAGTAAATAAGATGATCCCTTACAACGATTTCAAGAAGTGTTCTCCCCTAACTGTGCACCGTTGCTACAGTTCGTCGCTTCTAAGCACCACGTGATGATCGGGTGTGATAGATTCTTACGTTCACATACAACGGGTGTAAGACAGATTTACACACGCGAAAACACTTAGGGTTAACTTGACGAGCCTAGCATGTACAGACATGGCCTCGGAACACGGAGACCGAAAGGTCGAGCATGAGTCGTATAGTAGATACGATCAACATGAAGATGTTCACCGATGATGACTAGTCCGTCTCACATGATGATCGGACACGGCCTAGTTGACTCGGATCATGTAATCACTTAGATGACTAGAGGGATGTCTATCTGAGTGGGAGTTCATAAGATGAACTTAATTATCCTGAACATAGTCAAAAAGATCTTTGCAAATTATGTCGTAAGCTCGCGCTTTAGTTCCACTGTTTAGATATGTTCCTAGAGAAAATATAGTTGAAAGTTGATAGTAGCAATTATGCGATCAGTAGAAAGCTTATGTCCTTAATGCATCGCTCAGTGTGCTGAACCCCAAACATCGTTTTTCGATGTTGCGAACATCAGACATACACGTTTTGATAACTATGTGATAGTTCAGTTAAATGGTTTAAGTAGAGGCACCAAAGACGTTTTCGAAACATCGCGGAACATATGAGATGTTTCGAGGGCTGAAATTGGGATTTCAGGCTCGTGCCCACGTCAAGAGGTATAAGACCTCCGACGATTTTCTTAACCTGCAAACTAAGGGAGAAAACCTCAATCGTTGAGCTTGTGCTCAGATGGTCTGAGTACAACAATCACTTGAATCGAATGGGAGTTGATCTTCCAGATGAGATAGTGATGTTTCTTCAAAGTCATTGCCACCAAGCTGCGAGAGCTTCGTGATGAACTATAACATATCAGGGATAGATATGATGATCCTTGAAATATTCGCGATGTTTGACACCGCGAAAGTAGAAATCAAGAAGGAGCATCAATTGTTGATGGTTGGTGAAACCACTAGTTTCAAGAAGGGAAAGGGAACAAGGGGATACTTCATGAAACGACAATTCAGCTGCTGCTCTAGTGAAGAAACCCAAGGTTGAACCCAAACCCGAGACTAAGTGCTTCTGTAATAAAGGGAACAACCACTGGAGCAGAATTACCCTAGATACTTGGTAGATGAGAAGGCTGGCAAGGTCGATAGAAGTATATTGGATATACATTATGTTAATGTGTACTTTACTAGTACTCCTAGTAGCACCAGGGTATTAGATACCGGTTCGGTTGCTAAGTGTTAGTAACTCGAAATAAAAGCTACGGAATAAACGGAGACTAGCTAAAGGTGAGCTGACGATATGTGTTGGAAGTTTTTCCAAGCTTGATGTGATCAAGCATCGCACGCTCCCTCTACCAACGAGATTGGTGTTAAACCTAAATAATTGTTATTTGGTGTTTGCGTTGAGCATAGACATGATTGGATTATGTCTATTGCAATACGGTTATTCATTTAAGGAGAATAATAGTTACTCTATTTATGTGAATAATACCTTCAGTGGTCTTGCACCTAAAAATGGTTTATTGAATCTCGATCATAGTGATACACATTTTCATGCCAAAAGATAGTAATGATAGTACCACTTACTGGTGGCACTGCCATGTAAGTCATATTGGTTTAAAACGCATGAAGAAGCTCCATGTTGATGGATCTTTGGACTCACTCATTTTTGAAAAGTTTGAGACATGCGAACCATGTCTATTGGTGTATACGCATGAAGAAACTCCATGCAGATGGATCGTTTGGACTCACTTGATTTTGAATCACTTGAGATATGCAAATCATACCACATGGGCAAGATGACTGAAAAGCCTCGTTTTTCAGTAAGATGGAACAAGATAGCAACTTGTTGGAAGTAACACATTTTGATGTGTGCAGTCCAATGAGTGCTGAGGCATGCAGTGAATATCGTTATGTTCTTACTTCGCAGATGATTCGAGTAGATGTTGAGAATATTTTCTTGATGAAACACAAGTCTGAATTATTGAATGGTTCAAGTAATTTCAGAGTGAAGTTGAAGATCATCGTGACAAGAGGATAAAATGTCTATGATAAGATCATAGAGATGAATATCTGAGTTACGAGTTTTGGCACGCAATTAAGACATTGTGGAAATTGTTTTACAATTAATACCGCCTGGAACACCATAGTGTTATGGTGTGTCCAAACATCATAGTTGCACCCTATTGGATATGGTGGGTACCATGATGTCTCTTATCGAATTACCACTATCGTTCATGGGTTAGGCATTAGAGACACCCGCACTCACTTTAATAGGGTACCACGTAATTCCATTGAGATGACACCGGTTTAGAGAAACCTAAGTTGTCATTTCTTAAAAGTTTGGGGCTGCGACGCTTATGTGAAAAAGTTTCAGGTTGATAAGCTCGAACCCAAAGCGGATAAAATGCATCTTCATAGGACACCCAAAACAGTTGGGTATACCTCCTAATTCAGATCCGAAAGCAATAGGGATTGTTTCTTGAATCGGGTCCTTTCTCGAGGAAAAGTTCGTCTCGAAAAGTTGAGTGGGAGGATGGTGGAGACTTGATGAGGTTATTGAACCATCACTTCAACTAGTGTGTATCAGGGCACAGGAAGTTGTTCCTGTGGCACCTACACCAATTGAAGTGGAAACTTACGATAGTGATCATGAAGTTTCGGATCAAGTCACTACCAAACCTCGTAGGACGACAAGGACGTGTACTGCTTCAGAGTGGTACGGTGATCCTGTCTTAAAGGTCATGTTACTAGACAACAATGAACCTACGAGCTATGGAGAAGCGATGGTGGGCCCAAATTCCGACAAATGGTTAGGAGCCATGAAATCCGAGATAGGATCCATGTATCAGAACAAAGCATGGACTTTGGTGGACTTGCCCGATGATCGGCAAACCATTGAGATAAATGGATCTTTAAGAAGAAGACGGACGTGGACGGTAATGTCACCGTCTATGAAGCTCGACTTGTGGCAAAGAGTTTTTCACAAGTTCAAGGAGTTGACTACGATGAAATTTTCTCATCCGTAGCGATGCTTAAGTCCATCGGATTCATGTTAGCATTAGCTGCATTTATGAAATCTGGCAGATGGATGTCAAAACGAGTTTCCTTACCAGTTTTCGTAAGGAAAGGTTGTATGCGATACAATCAGAAAGGTTTTGTCGATCCTAAGGATGCTAAAAGGTATGCTGGCTCCAGCGATCCTTCTAAGGACTGGAGTAAGCATCTCGGAGTTGGAATGTACGCTTTGATAAGATGATCAAAGATTTTGGGTCTATACAAAGTTTATGAGAAACTTGTATTTCCAAAGAAGTGAGTGGGAGCACTGTAGAATTTCTGATGAGTATATGTTGTTGACATATTGTTGATCAGAAATGATGTAGAATTTCTGGAAAGCATATAGCGTTATTTGAAAGGTGTTTTTCAATAGAAAACCTGGATTAAGCTATTTGAACATTAAGCATCAAGATCTATAAGGATAGATCAAAATGCTTAATAATACTTTCAAATGAGCACATACCTTGACATGATCTTGAAGGTGTTCAAGATGGATCAGTCAAAGAATAAGTTCTTGCCTGAGTTGTAAGGTACGAAGTTAAGACTTAAAGCTCGACCATGGCAGAATAGAGAGAAAGGACGAAGGTCGTCTCCTATGCTTAAGACATAGGCTCTACAGTATGCTATGCTGTGTACCGCACCTGAAGTGTGCCTTGCCATGAGTTAGTCAAGGGGTACAAGAGTGATCCAAGAATGGATCACAGACAGCAATCAAAGTTATCCTTAGTAACTAGTGGACTAAGGAATTTTCTCGATTATGGAGGTGGTAAAAGAGTTCGTCGTAAAGGTTACGTCGATGCAAGCTTAACACCTATCCGGATAGCTCTAAGTAGAGATACCGGATACGTATAATGGGGCAACAATTTAGAATAGCTCCAAGTGGAACAGTTATTTGGAATGGCTCCAAATAGAACGTGGTAGCTACATCTAGGAGATGACATAGAGATTTGTAAAGCACACACGGATCTGAAAGGTTCAGACCCGTTGACTATAACCTCTCTCACAAGCATAACATGATCAAACCCAGAACTCTTGGGAGTTAGTCACATGGGGATGTGACCTTGAGTGTTAATCACATATCGATGTGAACTGGATTATTGACTCTAGTGCAAGTGGGAGACTATTGGAAATATGCCCTAGAGGCAATAATAAAAGTGTTATTATTATATTTCTTTGTTCATGATAATAGTCTTTTATTCATGCTATAACTGTATTATCCGGAAACGTAATACACGTGTGAATACATAGACCACAATATGTCCCTAGTGAGCCTCTAGTTGACTAGCTCGTTGTGATCAACAGATAGTCATGGTTTCCTGGCTATGGACATTGGATGTCGTTGATGACGGGATCACATCATTAGGAGAATGATGTGATGGACAAGACCCAATCCTAAGCATAGCACAAAGATCGTGTAGTTCGTTTGCTAGAGCTTTGCCAATGTCAAGTATCTCTTCCTTAGACCATGAGATTGTGCAACTCCCGGATACCGTAGGAATGCTTTGGGTGTACCAAACGTCACAACGTAACTGGGTGGCTATAAAGGTGCATTACAGGTATCTCCGAAAGTGTCTGTTGGGTTGGCACGAATCGAGACTGGGATTTGTCACTCCGTGTAAACGGAGAGGTATCTCTGGGCCCACTCGGTAGGACATCATCACAATGTGCACAATGTGACCAAGGGGTTGATCACGGGATGATGTGTTACGGAACGAGTAAAGAGACTTGCCGGTAACGAGATTGAACAAGGTATCGGTATACCGACGATCGAATCTCGGGCAAGTATAATACCGCTAGACAAAGGGAATTGTATACGGGATCGATTGAGTCCTTGACATCGTGGTTCATCCGATGAGATCATCGTGGAACATGTGGGAGCCAACATGGGTATCCAGATCCGGAGAACGTCTCGGTCATGTCTACATGTCTCCCGAACCCGTAGGGTCTACACGCTTAAGGTTCGATGACGCTAGGGTTATAAAGGAAGTTTGTATGTGGTTACCGAATGTTGTTCGGAGTCCCGGATGAGATCCCGGACGTCACGAGGAGTTCCGGAATGGTCCGGAGGTAAAGATTTATATATGGGAAGTCCTGTTTTGGTCACCGGAAAAGTTTCGGGTTTTATCGGTAACGTACCGGGACCACCGGGAGGGTCCCGGGGGTCCACCAAGTGGGGCCACCGGCCCCGGAGGCTTGTATGGGCCTAGAGTGGGAAGGGACCAGCCCCAGAGTGGGCTGGTGCGCCTCCCACCCTTGCCCAAGGCGCAGCTAGGAGGGGAGAGGGGAAACCCTAGGCGCAGATGGGCCTATAGGCCCACCCTAGGGCGCGCCCCCTCTCTCCCCCTCTTGGCCGCCCCCTCCAAGTCCCATCTAGGGCTGGCCGCACCCCTTGGGGTGGGAAACCCTAAAGGGGGCGCAGCCCCCCTTTCCCCTATATATATTTGAGGCATTGCAGCAGCCCAAAACACATGAGAACTTCTCCTCTCTTGGTGCAGCCCTACCTCTCTCCCTTCTCCTCTCCCGTGGTGCTTGGCGAAGCCCTGCCGGATTGCCACGCTCCTCCACCACCACCACGCCGTTGTGCTGCTGCTGGATGGAGTCTTCCTCAACCTCTCCCTCTCTCCTTGCTGGATCAAGGCGTGGGAGACGTCACCGGGCTGTACGTGTGTTGAACGCGGAGGTACCGTCCGTTCGGCACTAAGATCTCCGGTGATTTGAATCACGACGAGTACGACTCCTTCAACCCCGTTCTCTTGAACGCTTCCGCTTAGCGATCTACAATGGTATGTAGATGCACTCTCCTTCCCCTCGTTGCTGGTTTCTCCATAGATAGATCTTGGTGACACGTAGGAAAATTTTGAATTTCTGCTACGTTCTCCAACAGAGGGATCCGTCCCGAGGCATCAGGCGTGAAGTCCCCGAGGAGGTCCATGTGGACCAGCACGCACTTCTTGAAGCCGGAGTGACTGACGTCCGACGATGGAGCACCCCCAGCACCAGTGGCGATACGGGGGGCGAAAGTGACTTGCTGAACCTTGGGGATGGCCGAAGGATTCGCTGACCACGCCCACAGCTTCAGCCATGTTGCGTCCTCCTGACGGAGAGTGGTGATGTCGAAGTAGTGGACAAATGTGTCCGGGCCAAGCACTTGCGCCGCCACGGAATCACTCCATGCGTTCAGCGAAACGCTCTCGATGCAAAGGTGAACACGGAAGTTTCCTTGAACCACGTCCGCCTGCGCGTCCACCCTCCAGTTCGCCACGTGGATGTCAAGGCCGGCGTGGCGGAAGCGACCCGGGGACGCCGTGACCTTGTCGCAGTGATGCTGGTATTCGAACAGGGCGAAGAAGTCCTCTGGGTAGTGTGAAACCACCTTGACGTGCTCGATGCCGAACTGCACTTGGAGAGCTTCGCGGATCTCAGCGGCGTTGACAGATGGCCGATTCCCGCCCAGCCAGATGAAGGCACCTAACCTTGCAAGCTGAGCAGCGTTTGCCTCCATCTCCGGGGTGGTGACGACGATGACGTGGCCCTCCTCTGGGCGCAGCGACGGGTCGCCGATGCGCACAGGCTGCCGCGCCATGGTGCCCGCGGCCGGGGGAGGATGAGGCCGCGGCGAGGACCTCTGCCCTGCTGCAGATGTTGGAGGAGATGCAGCAGGAGGCGCCCGACAACGAGCAGCAGCAGCGGACGAAGATGAAGGAGCAGCAGACGACAGAGGGTTGGAGCAGTCACGCGCCCTGTGGCCGACCCGCCGGCAGCGGAGGCAAGTGAAGGGATTTCGGCAGTCAACTTTGTTGTGGCCCTTGAGGAGGCAACGATGGCAATCTCTGTCTCTGTACTTGACGAAGCCTCGCTGCCCAGGAGGGGAATAAGAAGAAGCCGAGCGCCGTATTGAATGCTGGTGGGTGGGGAGCTCTCTCCACCAGTACACATGCCGCACCAGCTGCCACTCCGCCTCGCGGCTAGCATCAGCGGCAAAGCCGCGACTTGAATCCTCAGCAGCGGGCACAGGGCTCGAAGCACCATCTCGCGCAGAGCGCGATTTGAAGGAGGCCGACGCCGATTTAAGACATGGCCAGTGAGCACCATGAATAGGGGGAGGAGGAGTGGCCTCCAGCAGGATATCATTAACGGCAAAGCTTACCGAGCAAGCAGGCGCCGTCCCATCGCGAGCAACCACAACCGGCGCAAAGCGGCGGGGCGCCAGCTTGGGCAGGCGGATCTGAGACAGACCCCGCCAGCTGCGAGAAAAGGGCCGTGGCCAGCACAGATCTGGCATACCGCGGCG
>NC_041390.1:61457672-61486262 GCF_002162155.2 Triticum dicoccoides | reverse complement strand
GAGGTCGATGGGGCAGAAGCCAGCGGAGAGGCGGCCGTGATTTGAGCGGCGGTGGCTGCAGGCGTCGGAACGACGCGCCGCAGGAGCGTGGGAGCGGGAGGGAGCATAGCGAGCCGTAATATTTTTATTATTCCTTTTGAGTTCCCATCAGGCATTTTGTATACCATGAACCATGATCCCCAAATTAATAATGTAGAAAGTACTAGTAATTATTTGAAGATCTTTTGTGTCATTTTCTGCAGTTGATGCTTCCCTATAAAGCGTGTCAGTGTATGCATTACACAGCTGAAATTTGTATGCCAGTTGCGCGTCGAGTTGTGCATCCAATCAATTTGTGATGCAATTTCCACACCCTAAACATTTCAAATAAACTACAACTTACGAATGTATGTAGACTTATTTTAAAATGTAGATTCACTCACTTTGCTTCGTATGTAGTCATTTGTTGAAATCTTTAGAAAGACAAATATTTAAAAACGGAGGAAGTATAGATTCACTCACTTTGCTTTATATGTAGTCACTTGTTGAAATCTCTAGAAGTAGTAGATAGTTGATGCTTCCCTATAATGTTTTCTCATCTGAAAAAAAAAAGAGAAAACACCGGTCAGGAAATCGTTCTTTTTACAGCCAAGCCCCCCAAAAACCTCAGCAAACCCCAAGGGACGCGGCCAAACAGGACACCCGGTCAGCCGCCCATGTTGCGCACGGCGATCGCCGCGGAGGCCCGGCGGCGCATCTCCCTTGCCCCGGCAAGATTCGCGCACGAGCTCGCGCAGGCGCAGGCGCAGGCGCAGGCCCAGACGGCCGTCCCTGAGCGGGGCGGCTTTGATCCATCGTGGGCCCCGCTCTACAGGAGAATCTCGAGGCTGTACGGCAGGCCGCCGGGAATGGTGGCGGCGGAGATGGACAACTATCTCCGCAAGCGGCGCCCGCTCTCCGCGGACCAGATCGTCGCCTACGTCCGGAAGCTCCGCAAGTTCAAGAGCAACGCTTGCGCGCTCGAGGTGAGTCCCCACCCCCAATCTCCCCGCAAAATTGTGGCTTGATTTGGATCGGGATGCGTTTGCGGCTTCATATATATTGCTGTTCGATGCCACATTTGACATAGTACTAGCGTATTCGTGCTGAAAGTAGTGGGTTCGGGATGCATCTCCATTCCGCATTCTCTTTGTGGATAATTTCGATTTAAGGCCACACTATTGGAAATGCACGATGCAAACTGAATGTTCCTTTTAAGACTGAAGAATGGGCCAGGGTCAACTGATTGTGTTGGCAATCACCACAATGGTAATTTGATATCTGACGCTAACTGAAACTAGGTGCCATACTGCACATTGCTCCAGCTTCAGAGGTCAGCATTATAGGCAGGAAGGGAATTGTGTATCAGTAATAATAACGGTGATATATGTGCCGCTGCCTGTCCTTCCTGGGAACTTTGAAGAGGTGCCGCAGCTTCCTTTTCTTTCTACCCCCTCCGTTCGGAATTACTTGTCACAAATATAGATGTATCTACAACTAAAATACATCTAGATACATTCATTTCTTGGACGAGTAATTCTGAACAGAGGGAGTAAATATTATAGCTCCTTGGTTTTCACTTTTCGTTGTCTGATAACGTGATAGGAAATAGTATGAAAAAGATGATTGTGTATAAGATGATTTTGGCCTCAGACTTAGACACTTGGTGCATTGAGTTGAATTTTACTGAAGTGGCTTAATAAATAAACATTAAAAGATTGGACTTAAATGACCAGTGAGTCGGTGGCTTTAGGTTCCATTACGCGTGTTGATTTAGTGCATCCATGCAGGTGCTGACGTGTAGAGGAGGGAAGCAGATGGCTGTATTTGAGAGGGATCGACAGTCAGACCTGTTGTTATTTTAGTATAAGGGTGATGTTTTGTAAAACAGATAGGCCACAAATGCTGGGCCTATAAGCAACATGTTGATGTACCAGCAGTTTTCTTTATGAAACCCTGGATTTTCTGTATTTGCACAAAAACTAGCAACTGGTGGGTGTTTGCTTAATTATAGTGTTTTTTAATTCTTGAAACAAGCTTCACTTGCTTTTGGTTGGAATTGAACAGTTTATAGATTTTAGGAATTAGCCAGTTGTAGGTGGATACAAAGTCCTGACAAGTGAGCGGCCCTAGAGCCGGGAGGGGGCTCTGAAGGGCAATTGGAGAACTAAGGACATGATAGAAGTTGGATGTTCTCCACGAACTCAGAATGTCCCGTCAGACTACAACAGCCCTCCAGTTATTTATAGCAGGGGATGTCCTAGGGTTACTTCACATTTTACCAATATGAACTGTAAACGACGCACAGAAGTCATGTTCTCACGAATAACTGGTGGCACTATCGCCTATATGCACTTTCCATTTCTTGGTGTCTGGTTTCAGATGTAAGATTTGGGACCTTTTGTACACCATATCTTCACCCAACGAGACCCCCTAACTCTTCCGTACATCACGTTTCTTGTTGTCATATCATGAGCCTCCTGTCCCTTCCCAGCGTGGCTTGGAAGTCTCTCGGCCCTGGTCCTCTGGGCGGTGGGGAGGGGGGGCATGTTGGACCGGCCCCGGGAGATTTCTTTCGAAGCCAGGCCTTCTGGAGGCGTACGGGACATTCAAGTGGCCTTGGGTTCCGGGTACCGCCCTTTCCTCTCACAACACTGTTTCTCGGCCTTGGGTAGGATCCTGGGAGTCCCCTCCCCTCCCTTCTTCATCCATAAGTGTCCTTTGGGCTCTCACAATGCTGTCCCTTGGTCTTGGATCAGCCCGGGTAGGGATTGACTCGGGCGCACACTGGCACAGGAATCGGGGACCGTAATCCATTTCCCAACACCAGTAATTTAGGAATATTTGTAGAGGCATATGTTAAGGTTAGGACTGAATCCAAAATAATACATGTCGCTATGATAAAGAGATAGCATGGGAGCGTTTTGCTGCACTCCCATCAGAAAATGATTCTTCTACAAACAGTATTTCCAATCAATTAGAAACTCAGTTATGAAGCTTATGATTGATAATTATGAATGCTGTCACCAGAGAGAATACATTGAGAGAGAAAATGCATTTGCCATGAGCTAGTTCATTAGAACAGTGAATTTGTGTTGTAGTTAACGTTTCTAACAGACAATTGGTAGAAACATTTTGATGGGTAATTTTTTCAAACAAGCATCTCTTTCATGTGCTGTACAAATAACCGCTGATCAAACATATACAGTCTGAGATTTGAACAATGAGCTCTACCACAAAAACAATTGATGGTTAAGAATGGTCTTAAATAGAGTTAATTTCCAATTTTGGGGAATTAATCTGCCATTGGTAGCTTGCCCGTAACACACTCTACTGCTAAGTCGGGGATGTCGATTCTCACACATAAATAGGCAAAAACCTGGAGAAAATATGTCCTAGAGGGAAGGAAAGTAAGACTTCACAATAGGAAATGAAGGTTCAAGTTCTAACAGTAGAGGTTTAAATTATGATGGCATTAATGCGTCTCTCCTAAGGATCTTTTTTATGTTCACTGTAGAGATTTCATATGCTGTTCTGGTGCAACCTCTTTCTGAGCAGAGTATCTTTTTTATGTTCACTGTATAATATCCAGCTGTGTTGTTTTGTACCCAGTTGATGGACTGGATGGAATCTCGTGGAGCAAAGTTGATACCTGGGCATCAAGCGCTGCGGCTTGGCCTGGTTTCAAAAGTGCATGGGATACAGGCAGCTGAAGAATATTTCTGGAGCCTTCCTGATAAGTCAAAGAAAACTTATTCATCTTTGCTTAACTGCTATGGTGAACACAGAATGGCAAGCAAAGGTCTGGAACTCTATGAGAAGATGAAAGTCATGGACATTGTTCCAAATACACTGTTGTACAACAACTTGATGACTTTGTACCAAAAGGCGGGCCAGCCAGAGAAAATCCCCTCCACATTTGAAGAAATGCGAGAAAGTGGTATAAGTGCTAACAATTTTACATATTGCATATTGATAGAAAGCTATGTTACAATGAATGACCTGGAGGCTGCAGAGAAAGTCCTGGAAGAATTGCAGAAGGTGGCTCCAGTTCACTGGTCCTTGTACACTATGATGGCAAACAATTACCTTAAACAAGAGCTGTTTGGAAAGGCAGAAGTGGCCCTAAAGAAAGCTGAGGAAGTCATGGATAAAGCTGAGTTGTTGTCCTGGCATTTCCTCATCTCTTTGTATGCCCGTTCTGGCAATTCAACCGAGCTTAAGAGGATCTGGGAGTCTTTGAAGTCCACATTCAAGAAATGCTCGAACAAAAACTATCTTGTGATGCTTGAAGCTCTGAGTATGATTGATGACCTTGAGTCTTTGCAGCAAATCTTTCAGGAGTGGGAATCGAGTAATGAACATTACGACATGAGGATAACAAATGTCATGATCAAAGCTTACCTTGATAAGGGCATGATAGACGAAGCTGAGGCTATCCGTCAGAGCACCATGTCTCAGGGCCATTGCAACGGGAGGACGGTTTACATGTTTGCCGAGTTCTATTTGGACAAATCTGATGTTACCGCGGCACTGGAGATCTTGAGAGATGCAAAGAAGATGCTTACGGCACACAAATGGGTGCCATCGGAAAAGCTTACGAGCAGATTTCTGAAGCACTATGAAGAGTCAAAGGATGTTGATGGTGTGGAGTCTTTCTGCGAGTGCCTGAAGAAGCTCGAATGCCTTGATGCGGAAGCTTATGAGGGCATGGTGCGGACCTATATAGCTGCAGGTAGAACCAACCCATCCATTGCTCAGCGCATCGAAGATGATGGGATTCACGTTGGCCCTGAGACGACGAAATTGCTGGAGCGTGTTTCCGGCAATTGAAACTGAGAAGGAAAGAAACTTTGTAAGAACTCGAGGCCACTGTAGAATTTTTCTTTATTATAGAGCAGAATTATGACTTGTTGAAGATGTCGTTATCTCGTGTAAAACTTGATGTCACCGGATGAAGTACATGAATTGCAAGGTCTTTTGGCATTTTACATTTGACCCCCTGACTACTGTGTACCATCTATCTAAGCTGCTAATACGATGGAGGAGTCATTTTCAATTATTTTCATGTTGCTCAGGTACTTAACCAGTCGATTGCAGTACCCAGGTATTCTCTAATGTTTAATGTTGCCGACCATTCGTGAAGAGGCGCAAGGAAGCGGTGAGTGATTTCTGATATATTGTTTGTTTGCGCCAGGTAGTGTTTTTTTTAGGGAAACTGGCTTACATAATTAATCAACCATTTGGGGTACAATGCAATGTCGGGCGAATGTAAGAGCTAGATTTTGGCCAGTTTTTCTGTATTTGAAAGCTTACCAACAAGACTCAAAGGCCTAGATAATATAATCTCGCGGTGGTTGTTTGTCTATCAGGATTAAGTATCAGCACCAAACTTGTATAAGCTGCAGTTGGAATTGTATCTTTTTTATTCCTAGTGACAGCGGTTAACTGATAAAGAGACAAAGAGATGTGCTCCCTGTTATGAGTCTATAACTGTAATAATTTCCATGTAACTCTGCAAATTCAGAAATAAGGTTTGTACTTGATACTTACAACTTGTATTTGAGAAAAAAATAGCTCGAAGTTGTGTTGAAGGACAGGGCACATCATATCTGGCATATGTTCTCCTGATTCAGTTTGTAATGGAAAGTGTGCTCAGTGTGTTTGACGGAACTAACTGAAACCGCTCTAATTTATTCTCGTGTCGTGGCAGCACAGGCCGAGTAAATTGCACAAAACCACCAGTTTGAAGGTTAGGTTTGCGAATAACATTGTAATACGTTTTTTTTTGCAGAAAACACCACGTCTTGTATAATATTTTTGCAAAAGTCACTGATGGGCGGATTAGGGTCGTTTGAACGTGTTTATGACTTATGGGCCCCTCCGTCCCCCCACCCTTCACGCGCGTGGTAGTCGCCGTTGGCCTCCCCCTGCCGCAGTTTGCTGCCGTCGTGGAGCGGAGAAGAGGAGAGAGAGCGGCGGTGGCTCAGATCCAGATCAAGGTCGGCGTAGCAGTGGCTCCATCCAGATCGAGGACGGCGCGGCGGCGGCTCCAACCAACCGAGGACGGCGCGATAGTTGAGCATTGCGGTTGGGCTCATCGCTGGTTGCCGGCGGGGGAGATGGAGGGCGATGGCGTGGGTGGGCATGGAAAATGATTTTTGTCCAGTCATATTTTTACAGAGAGCGGAGAGAGATGGAGAAGAAGGCAGGGGTGCATGTGTAAATTTTACGCCATGTAGGCAAAAATGAGTCCCATCTATCATAATCTCAGTTAACAGAGCCAAATCCGTCGATCAGTGCTTTTTGCAAAAACATTATTGAAGATATGGTGTTTTGTGCAAAAAAATGTATTATAGTGTTTTTCGCAAACCTAATCTTCCAATTGGTGGTTTTATGCAATTTACTCGCACAGCCTGAGAGGCATTCCATCAGGTATTTTGTATACTACCATGAACCAAGAAACCCAAATCTTGTGTTAAAAAATTGTGAAATACACTCTCCGTCCCATAATATAAGATCGTTCTGCAAAACAGATAGCAAAACAATCTTATATATTGCGGTTGAAAACAATTTTATATTGTATGATGAATGAAGTAACTTTCTATGACATGGATGTTGATAATGCACTGTGGTACCGCCACTTACTCGAAAGCAATTATTTGAAGATCTTTTTGTGTCATTTTCTGCACTTGATGCTTCCCTATAAAATGTGTCGGTGCATGCATGAAACGGCTGAATTTTGTACGCCAGTTGCGCGTCGACTTATATACATCCAATCAATTTGTGATGCGTGACGCGATTTTCACACCCTGAACTAGATCGTTTTTTTTTGCGCGATCCTGAACTAGATCGTTGATGTTCTGTTGATACTGGTGCAATGTTTTTTCTTGTTAAAAATGTGTCTACAGAATGGAAGGGAGATGCATCCGGAATGTTGTTGGAGCATTTCCTATACAGACACAAAGTGAACACGGCTTGGCTCATATAGCTACATCATAAATAGTCACAATCGGTGCCTATTATGAAGAGAGAGATACATGTACATCTCTCTTAGAATATTTTTTGGTGTAGCTAAAAAAGATTTTTTTTTTGGTGTGTATGCTTTCTGATTTTTCTTTTCAATAAAAGACCCGACATGAAATCATTTTTCTCGCCAAGGTGATCCGCTCTCCCCCTATCTCTTTATCATCATTGCAGACATCCTGCAACAATTAATCATTAAAGCTAACAACGATAGCCTCCTATTTCACCCCCTCTGCCAATATGCAGACGATACCCTCATCATTGTCAAGGCCTCTTCAGATGCCGCAAAGCACCTGAAGGCTATCCTTGATGATTTTGCTGCGGCCACTGGACTCCAAATCAACTTCTCAAAGACGACCTTCTTTCCACTAGACGTTAACCCTGGTGAGGCAGCAACCCTTGCTGCCGACCTAGCCACCGACATCGCCTCCTTCCCACAAACATACCTTGGTCTTCCTCTCTCCCCGCATAAGTTACCCCCGTCGGCTTTCCAACCAGTAATACATCGCTGTGACACTTACCTCTCCGGTTGGTGTGCTCTGCTTCTCTTTCGCGGTGGCAAACTTGTTCTTCTTTCTGCCGTACTTGACAGTTTGCCCACGTACTTTATGCTCTATTTCTCTCTCCCCGCCCAGGTTATAGAGGCTATCGATAAGCGTAGGCGTACCTTTTTCTGGTCTAACGATGAGACTTGCTCCGGAGCAAAATGCTTGGTTGCTTGGGACAAAGTCTGTACTCCTCGAGCGGCAGGTGGTCTAGGTGTTAAGAACTTGCATGCACAAATTTTTTGTCTACTGCTGAAATTTGCTTACAAATTCCAGCATGCCGACAACCTACCTTGGAAGGATTGGTCCTCCACCACTCACCTCTCCACATAGGCCTTGGCAAGAACAGCTCCTTCCTTACCAAGACCATTTTTAAACACCTCCAGAGTTTGAGAGAGATCTCCCATTGCACCATTGGTAATGGTTGCTCCATCTTCTTTTGGTTAGATCGGTGGCTACAACCAGAACCACTGGCTATAGTCTTCCCAGCTCTTTTTTCCCACCATACAAACCAAAATGCTTTAGTAGCCACTATTTTACAGGATGGGATCGAACTTGCCCTTAATAATCGTTTAACCTCTACTGCGATCGCAGAGCTTGCCTCTCTGAACTCTTTGTTGCGGGATGTTTCACTTTCCCAGGTACTAGACTCTAGGCGGCTACTTAATGGAGATGGCTTCTCTACTCGGGGAGCTTATGCCGCTCTCTCTGCCCAGCTTGCTGACCCGATGCTCTCGGCTATTTGGGACTCAAGAGTCCCAAAGAAAGTAATGATTTTTGGCTGGTTATTCTACCTTGACCGGTTGAACACTCGGCAGAACCTGCGCAAGAAAACTATCCTGGACTCGGATGTCTGTCCTCGGTGCAACAGCTCGGTGGAGGATTGTGATCATCTCTTCTTCTCGTGCACAGCTGCTCACCGGATCTGGCAACGGCTTGGGCTCCAGCCGCTCGCCGCGCCCATCGATGGGCTCTTCTCCACCACGCTCCCGTCAGCGCTGCCTGACACCGTTCGACCCTTTATGTTGCTCCTCATCTTGTGGAAGATTTGGGATGCTAGGAACAAAAAGGTCTTCCAGAACCTTGAACTCGATGCATCCCAAACTCTTTGTGCTATTCTAGAAGATTTAATTACCTGGTCTCATCGTCTTAGGACTGAGACGTTAAAAGGACACGCCGGTCTGTGGCGTGACTTCCTCTCCTCCCGCAACTTGTAAACTCTGAGTTCTACCGCTTTTGAAATATATTCAGGAGGGGAGTCTCCCCCCCCCCCCAGTGACCATTTCAAAAAAAATCATTTTTCTTTTCTTTTTTGCAGCCAAGTCCCCAATAAACATCAACAAACCCAAGGAACACGACCGTACACGACAACCAGTCAGAGCAACTCCAACCGGCCGACCCAAACTGTCCGCGCGTGTCCGTTTAAGACGAAACAGACCAAAGCGTCTGCCCAACTCGGGATCCCGCCCAACTCAAGGACCCAAACCTAAATCGTGTCCGCTCAGTGTCCGTCTAGACGCATTTCAGGCCCAAATTTGTGTCTAGTTTGCCTTCATGCGGACACGAAGCAGACATGGCGCGCGTCCTCTCTGTGTCCGCCGCGTCCCCACTAGTCGGCCGCCCAACCACCACCCATGGTTGAATTAAACGCGGCCACCTACCTCGGTCCCACATGGCAGTGGGTGGAAGCTGCGGGTTGCCATCCTTTTCAATACAAGCATGCAGGGGGAAGGAGGGCTCATCCACTTCCACCCCCCGTCCAAATCTAGCCACGCTTGCTCCCTCACCGACGACCAGAGCCCCTAGCATGCCATGGGCTTCTTCAGCAGCAAGGGCAAGGGAAAGTTCTGCCCCAGCGCGAGCTCGCGCACCGCTGCCACCACCTCCTCGACGCAGTTCGCCGGCACGGGAGAGAGATACCGCTAGCCCCTCCAGTACTCATATGTCAATCTGCCCCATGGTTGCATCTAGACCTGTACCGTATTCCAGTGCTGGCCGGTGCCCCGGTCGGCGTGGACGCACGCGGAGGAGGTGCGTAGGCGTCACGAGTTGCTGACACCGGAGCAGGCGGCTCCCAGCGTATGCGCTGAACTCTTCCGCCTAGGAGCCCTGGTTTGCGATGGAGCAGGAGGAGGAGAGTCGCCGCGACAAACAGCTCAACCCCACCGTCCGACCGCCGCTCTCGGAGGCCGAGCCGGAGGAGGAGGCGGCGGCCTACTAGGTCGCACTGGAGGCCACCATGCAGCATGCTCTGGAGGAGAACGGTCGCTGTCGTGGAATTGTCACGGCAGATGTCCTCATGGAAGGACTTAGTCGTGGAGCCATCACTACGGGTTAGCTTGAAGGGGTTAAACCGGACAAAGGGACACGAGAGTTTATACTAGTTCGGCCCCTTCGATGAAGGTAAAAGCCTACATCTAGTTGTGATTGGTATTGCTGGGGTTTCGAAGACCAGGGGGTGAATCCTCTTTGTCTGGCTTCGAGTTGTTGTTTTTTCTGTCCCTGAACCACCGCCGGGTCACCCCTTTATATATTCAGGAGGATCCCGGCCGGTCTACAGAGTCCCGAGGCTGGCTCATACAAGTGTCCGCCTCGGTCTTTTCTTTCTTATCTTACAATGCAAGTTTATACAATCATGGTGGTTTACTATCATGGGCCCTAAACCGCCTGTGGGCTCTGGGCCTCTAAGCTTCATCCGTAAAGTGCCATCTTCCGGGTTTCCTTGGGCTTCAGTATAACTGAAGGTGAACCGGCCCCTCCTGGGCGGTTTACCCTCAGTGGTTATATCCTCAACATTAGGCCCCAGATTGATTTGAACCTGTTCATGTCAGTCTTCAATCCTTGAACTTCCGGCAATTCTCGTAAACCGCCATATTGTCTTCTCCCTGTGAACTTTGATGAATCGCCATGACATCATCTTCTGTTACTGTAGTAAATCATTGTGACGTCATTCCTGTATAAAAAAGTTTTATAAAGATTCCCTTCTCTTTAATTAATTCCCGAAGATCGAGGCGACAACTGCATCCTCTTTTGCCGCCTCCGATTCCTCGATTTTTGCGCCTGCTGTTTTATCCCACTTCCTTATAAATAAAACAGGGGCGCCTTCCATTTTCTCCCTTTCCAAACCGCATCGTCTTCCTCCTCGCGACCCGAAGACCTCAAGTATCGCCGCCGCCGCCGTCGTTGATCTTCCAGTCCGCACCGACTCAGGCCGCTGCATTGACCTGACTCTGACCAGAAATCGACGGTGAACCTCCGCAGCTCGTCCACATCCGTGAGTTCTTCTCCTTCCCCTTCTCAGATCTGCATTGGAACTTTTTGTTGAGTTCATCGGCGGTCATCGCCGCCCGATGCAAACCCTTGTTAGTTTTCACCTCCAATACCATGTTTAGATTGTAAAAACAACGTAGAACTGCTGCAGCAATTGTTTGCGCTTATCTTGCATAAAAATAGATCTCATTTCCATTGTTTGGAAGCCCTCTTTGAGTGTATGAACTTCTCTGCACTGTTTTAGGTTTAGAAATTTTTCCTTCCAGAGCGACCGTTTGATCCAAAATAATAATTGCAACTTGTGAAACCTGTTTGTTCCACACTTAACAAATTTCCAGCTTGGGGTTCTGCCTCCAAAAGGCGGTTTATCCTTTAGTGTTGATAATCCGTCGTATGTCATTAGCCCTCTCTTAAACTGCCATCTAGACTTTGAACAGCCATGCTCGGTTCACTTCATACGTATACCTTGAATTGCTGGTTTAACATTTTGACAAACACATACGAACCGCCAATCGTAAACCGTCCATTTTCCTTTTACAGACTTTGTAAGATGACGAAACAATTTGCTGCTTGCAACTGGGTTCTGTCTCGGATCACAGAAACGCAAATCAATGAATATATCACCACCGGCGCTTTGGCTTCAAAAAATGTCCTCCGTTGGCGAGTTCCTGGCCCTGAGTGCCCCCCTGAACCTCAATATGGAGAAGTGATTATATTCTTGCAACATTTAGCTCGAGGTTTCAGTCCTCCCAGATCAAAAAAATTTCAGGATGTTCTTGCCAGGCTCCAACTTCATCCTCAAGATATTGGACCAAATTCTGTGTCCAACATATGCAATTTCCAAGTATTCTGCGAGATTTATCTGCAAGAAGAACCAACTGTTGACCTCTTTCTAGATCTCTTTCACCTAAACCGCCGAACGGAATTTTCTGATGGACCTAATACTGAACTTGGCGGTGTGTCAATCCAAAAGAGGAAAGAAGTTGATTTTCCTCACTCCAAACTTCACAGCCATCCAAAAGACTGGAACCAAACCTGGTTCTATTGTCAGAATACCGCCCATGCTGAAGAGAATCCCTTGCCGGGCTACTGCCCGCACCAGCTCAGCAATAATCACCCTTTATCTCAGAGATTGCCTGCCAAAGATCGACAAGCCTATGCACCTCAACTCGCCAAACTTCGGGCTCTTCTTGCCAACGGTTTAACTGGTGTTGATCTCATCTGTTGCTGGATTTCATGGTGCATTCTTCCTTTAAGCCGCCGGCCCGGATTGATGTTCGAATACACTGGCAACACCAATGATCCTCAACGGTTTAATTCAGTAGAACTGACGGACGATGAAGTCAGTGAAAGTGTAAAGAAAATACTCGACGAACCGCTCGCCGTATGTACTCAAATTGGTCTGCGTCCTTTTTACGCCTCCAACAAACCGCCAGGGGTAAATATTTTAACCTTGTACTTTTCCTTATCCTTCTCCGCTTTGACACTGCTATAATAATACCTTTGTGCAATCCCATAGGCCAGTAGCTCTTTTTGGAAAAAGAAAACTCAAGACAAAGTAGCTAAGGCTCCTCGTAGTAAGACCAAGGTCATCAAGAAAGCTGCCAAAAAGAAAATTGTTGAGTCTTCAGAACCACCAGAAGATGTCGATGACTCGGCTGAAGAGGTAAAGTTTGACTCCCTTGACTTCTATCCATATATTTTACTGACAATGATTATTTCCAGGATGATGCGGAGGCCAGCCATGCAGATCATGTTGAGGTAATTTGTTTTTCTTCTGACTCGGAACTTGTGCCGGTTCAACGATTTCGCCGTGCAGTTCGAAAAGTGAAATGCTCTCACCCTGTTGCTCATTTGGATCAAAAACTTTCTTTGAAGACACAGCAAACCGAAGGGCGTCGCACAACCCGGCACAATGGTCAACAGGTCACTTCTTCCGGTTTACCTCATACCCCAAACCGGAAACGTCGTCCAGAGGTTGCTTGTTCTTCTGAAAAACGTTATCTTTTGAAAGGTTTCTTCCGATGCCCTCTCAATTCATCTGATTCAAATTATTAGGCATCTTCTAATTCGTCTGGTGGTTCATCAACCACTCAGCTGCCTCCACTGAAAACCGTCCCTGGGTAAGTGTGTAGTCTTCCCTTCTCTTTCATAACTCAGTTGACCATGCTAATCTTTGTTTTAATATTAGTGCTCAAGCTCGTTTGAGTAAGAAGGCCAAGACCAGTGCCCCTACCTATGAAGTTGAGCCGGAGAAAGCTCCTGAGGATCTTGATAAAAATCTCGATAATCTCATGGATGATTTTACCTTGCCAGAGCCAACTATCAATGCTAATCCGCCGGAAGCTGATCCGGCCATACATGAGGATACCTCAAGTCCACATGCTATGCCTGCAAGTCCGGCTGCTGATCCACTGAAGTCAAGTGCTAATCCGCCAAGCCCAGCCAAAGACGATGGCGTTATTGTTACTGGCACTGCTTATATCGCTCCGGGTGATCCAGTTGTCTTGGCAAAACATACCGCTAAGGATGAGTTTATTTCAATGGGCAAGAGGAAGATGGAAACTGATATGTCAAAATATGCTAATCTTTCTGCCCAGGATCTTCATTCCGGTTTCTTGAACCGGCTTTATACAAGTCGAGATAATGAGGCTGACTTGGTAAATCTGATGAAGGAACATTATGAGGTAAACATTTTCCTCCTTATCTTTGTATTTTCATTGCCTTGTATCCTGTAGCCCCCAAGGGTCGGTTTAATTTGTAAAAACAAACCGGGACTTTGAATTTCCAAGCTGCACATTGTTGACTTTTAAGTTTTTTGAACAAACACACATTAGCCCCCAAGTGCAGGATTGAAACTTGTATGAACCCTTGGGACTTTGAATAAGCAGTAAGAAAAAATTAATCCGCATTAGCCCCCAAGTGCCAGGATTGAAACTTGTATGAATCCTTGGGACTTTGAATAAGAAGTAAGAAAGAATTAATCCGCATTAGCCCCCAAGTGCCAAGTGTAGAACCAGTTGTATGCTTGGGACTTTTGATAAAATATTGAAATGCTCCTCTTGATTTTGGCAGGCTGACATAAACCATCAACAGACGCAGATTGCTGATCTTCAAGAAATTATCAAATCTCAGCAAGAAGAATCTTCCAAAGCCAAAGATGAACTTCGAGCCGCTTTAACTTTCATAGAACGACTAAAAGAAGAATTCAAGACGGAACGTGCCAACTGGGACACTGAAAAGGGGACATTGCTGAAACGGGCTGAAGACGCCGAATCTGCACTTAAACCGGTGGCAGAAGAGCTTTCTGGGTTAAAGTGCCAAGTGAACGCCATGACCTCCGCAGTATTTGGTAAGTACTCCTAGCAAAGTATTTGAAATATCCATGTTGTAAGGTGTCGGTTGAAATATGAAATTCTGAAACCGTTGCAGGGAGCCGCATTACTCATCTGGGCTCAAATGTACGGATGAAGCTGAAAGCAACATATACTCTTCTGGAACAACTTTACACCGGTGCTCAACGGGTTATCTGTGCAGCCTCCTATGACAATCCGACCCCAACACTGATCAAGGATACTCTGACAAGGCTATCCATGGTACCAGCACAGCTAGAAGAGGTGAAGCGATCTGCTGCCAGGGCCGGTGTTTTGTTGGCACTTACCCGAGCCAAAGCATGGATAGCTGACTTGGATCCGGTTGACCTTGCCAAAGGCTTTCCAAGCACACAAG
This sequence comes from Triticum dicoccoides, assembly GCF_002162155.2. Classification (NCBI taxonomy): domain Eukaryota; kingdom Viridiplantae; phylum Streptophyta; class Magnoliopsida; order Poales; family Poaceae; genus Triticum; species Triticum dicoccoides. The sequence continues at coordinate 61,471,674 of NC_041390.1, read as the reverse complement.
AAAACGGGGCAGATTTTGATGATGCAGCCCTTAAAAGAGTGACAAGGGAAATGCGTCCTCTCGCGAGTCAGCTGGCAGAAGATGCTAACTTGACGGTTCACCGGTCTTATTATGATGCCAACAACAAACAGGCTAACCCTGTCATTCCGGAGGCGCAAAATCTTATTCCAGGAATCCATAAGCACACTTATGCCCCTGATATTGATCCGTCAGAACTTATCAGTGAAGAAGCTATCTTTCAGGCCTTAACCCGGATTGACTGGACCACCACAAACTTCCAGCCGCTAGGTGGGGAAGAAGAGGCTGAACCGACGCTAGATGACCCATCAACTTCGCATCAACATGGTAATGAGACTTGATCCGGCAATTAGAGTGATGCTCCAGAAACCTTGTTCTGCTGGAAATACCATATTTTGGGCCTTCAAGCGCCTTGTAATAAGCTAGTGGAAATACTTTGATCCGTTGCCCTCGTGCAGCGGAATACACTTTGCGTTGATTTATCATGAGAATTTCAGTACTGGCGTATGTATTTTTACAATATTATGCAATCCCTGTGCCTGCATAAGGAAAATCTGTCCAGGCGGTTTACCACCGGACGGGTCAAAATACCCAACACAACTTGGTAAGCAACTACGGTTGCAGCAATAATAAATCATACCTGTGATATAAAACATTGCTGTTGGTTTACCAATTGTGATTTGAAGAAAAGGTGAAAACCCAACTTCCACCATGCCATGTTGGCATATATGATATAAAACCGGGTTGTGATGAACACCGGCCGATTGCTGGAGACAAAGTGTCAAAGCCAGACCGGTTTTGAGGGATGCCGGATTACCTTTAATTGTATACTTTAACAGAAGATCCATAAGCCATGCCGGGTTAAGAAACTCTGGTTTAACGTAGACCTCACGAAAAACAAAAACTTGGCAGAAAAAGCAGACAAAAAACTGTAGTCGAGGCTTTTCGAGGGCTGCCAGGCCCAAATCGAGGCTTTTCATGGGCTGCCAGGCCACTGAGTTAAACCATTTTGGCAAAGCCTTTTAAGATGGCCCTCCAACTAACCAATCATCGTTTTAACTTTGACAAGTTCAGGGTCTCAATGAGAGTAACTGTCAAACGTTCGACGGGTCGTGCCAGGATTACCTGGATAGGAGTGGCTTACTTGATGAAGGCAGGTTAACCCGGGGTTTTAGGTGAATACACCAGGCTTCCAAGCCGTGGGTCGATACCCAGCTATAAGGGTCCTTTCAAACTCTTTGGTATTTGACGCAAAGAGCCCCCAAGTAACTTTGTGAGCTGTGCTCAATGGGTGCCTATGTTTGAGTTGTGCGTAGCAACAAGACTCTCTTTAGCCCCTTGGGTGTGAAGCTCCCAAGCTTTGTTGTGGCGTGATAGCTGCATCAGGAGGGTAGTAACGCAATGTTCTCTTTGGTGAATACACCTATGTTTGAACAGGAAGCCCCCATGTTAACAGATATTTGAAGAAGAAAAAAATGGCGGAGGCCCTGCTTGATAGCAAGGATGCCAGTTTATTATATTAATCATAATATATACATTGTTGAAATATGTAATATGAAAAGCATGTGGCTTCAAGTGTAATAAGGCCGTAGGAGAGCTATGTTCCATGGCCGCCAGGTCTCCTCCTCAGAGCTACATGAGTCTTCTCGAACGTCAATGAGGTAGTATGATCCGTTGTGCAGATTTTTGCTAACCACAAAAGGCCCTTCCCAAGGTGGGGATAACTTATGCATATCAGTCTGGTCTTGAATGAGACGAAGTACCAAATCGCCTTCTTGAAAGGTTCTTGTCTTAACCCGGCGGCTGTGATAACGCCGCAGGTCTTGCTGATAAACCGCTGACCGAGCCAAAGCCATGTCTCGCTTCTCATCTAACAGGTCCAGCGCCTCTTGGCGTGCTTGCTCGTTATCCGCTTCAACATAATTCGCGACCCGGGGCGAGTCGTGACGAATATCACTTGGGAGGACAGCCTCAGCCCCATAAACCAGGAAAAAGGGTGTATATCCCGTAGATCGGTTTGGGGTGGTATTTATGCTCCATAACACAGATGGTAATTCCTCCACCCAACAACCCGACGTCCGCTTCAAAGGGACCATGAGCCGAGGCTTGATACCCTTTAGGATTTCTTGATTCGCCCTCTCAGCTTGACTATTGGACTGGGGGTGAGCCACGGACGCTACATCAAGCCGGATGTGCTCTCGTTGGCAGAACTCCTCCATCTCACCTTTAGAAAGGTTCATATCATTATCTGTGATGATGCTATGTGGGAAACCGAAACGGAAAATAATCTTTTTGAGAAATTGAACCGCCATGGCTGCATCACATTTACTGACGGGCTCCGCTTCAACCCATTTGGTGAACTTGTCAACCGCCGCCAACAGGTGGGTCTTCTTGTCCTTAGAATGCTTAAAGGGTCCAACCATATCAAGCCCACAAGTAGCAAATGGACAAGTGATGGGGATCATGAGTAACTCCTGAGCAGGAATATGAGCACGACGTGAAAATTTCTGACAAGCGTCACACCGCTTTACCAAGTCTTCCGCATCAGAATGAGCTATCAACCAGTAGAACCCATGTCGGAAAGCCTTAGCAACCAAGGACTTTGAGCTGGCATGGTGACCGCAATCCCCTTCATGGATTTCCCGTAGAATCTCTTGTCCTTCTTCAGGAGAAACACAACGTTGGAATACGCCTGAAACACTAGAACGGTGCAACTCGCCATTGTGAACAACCATAGACTTGGACCGCCGGACTATCTGCCTGGCGAAAAGTTCGTCTTCTGGTAATTCGCCCCGGTTCAGATACGCCAAATATGGAACCGTCCAATCCGGAGTGGCATGTAAAACGGCTACCAACTGGGCCTCCGGATCAGGAACAACTAAATCCTCCTCTGTAGGCAACTTGATAGACGGGTTATGCAAGATATCTAGAAAGGTATTAGGTGGTACCGGTTTATGCTGAGATCCCAGTCGGCTTAGAGCATCTGCTGCTTCATTCTTGCGCCGGTCGATGTGCTTCACCTGATAACCCTTAAAGTGACCTGCTACAATATCCACCTCGCGCCTATAAGCCGCCATGAGCGGGTCTTTAGAATCCCAAGTACCAGAAACTTGCTGAGCCACCAGATCAGAATCTCCAAAGCATCGAACTCGGCTTAAGTTCATTTCCTTAGCTACACAAAGACCGTGGAGCAAGGCCTCGTACTCCACTGCATTGTTAGCACAAGGAAACATTAAGCGGAGAACATAACAAATCTTATCTCCTCGAGGGGAAGTGAGGACAACTCCAGCCCCCGAGCCTTCTAGCTGCCTGGATCCATCAAAGTGAATGGTCCAGTATGTATTATCCGGTTTGTCTTCTAGTGCCTGTAACTCGGTCCAATCATTGATGAAGTCCACAAGCGCCTGAGATTTGATGGCTGTTCGGGGTGTATACTTCAAACTATGGGGACCGAGCTCGATCGCCCACTTCGCAACCCGGCCAGTTGCCTCTCTATTCTGGATTATATCACCCAAGGGAGCAGAACTAACCACTGTAATAGGATGGCCTTGAAAATATTGCTTGAGTTTCCTACTTGCCATGAAAACTCCATACACTAGCTTCTGCCAATGCGGATATCTTTGCTTTGATTCGATCAGTACTTCACTGATATAATAAACTGGTCGTTGAACTGGATATTCTTTCCCAGACTCCTTACGCTCAACCACAATCGCCACACTAACCGCTCGGGCATTGGCAGCCACGTACAACAGTAGAGGTTCATTATCAATTGGAGCAGCGAGGACTGGCGGTTCAGCTAGCTGCCGCTTCAACTCTTCGAATGCCGTATCAGCGGCATCACTCCAGACGAATTTATCTGTTTTCTTCAACATCTGATACAGGGGAATCGCCTTCTCTCCCAAACGGCTGATAAATCGGCTGAGGGCTGCAATCCGGTCCGCCAGACGCTGAACATCATTGATACATGCCAGTTTAGCCAAGGATGTGATTGCTTTGATCTTTTCCGGATTTGCCTCAATACCTTTGTTAGACACAAGAAAACCCAAGAGTTTGCCTGCTGGAACACCAAAAAAACATTTGCCCGGGTTGAGCATCATTTTGTAAACCCGAAGATTGTCAAACGTCTCTTTGAGATCATTTATCAGGGTTTCCTGCTTTCTGGATTTCACCACAATGTCATCCACATAGGCATGAACATTACGCCCGATCTGCTTATGAAGACAATTTTGCACACAATGCTGGTAGGTTGCTTGGGCACTCTTGAGCCCAAAGGGCATAGAAACATAGCAGAAGGCTCCAAAGAGAGTGATGAAGGCTGTCTTCTCCTGGTCCTTAACCGCCATCTTAATCTGATGATAACCTGAATAAGCATCCAGGAAACTCAGGCGCTCACAACCCGCCGTTGCATCAATGATCTGATCAATACGCGGGAGAGCGAAAGGATCTGCCGGCCAAGCTTTATTCAAACCAGTGTAGTCTACACACATACACCAAGTGCCATTTTTCTTAAGAACAAGCACCGGATTAGCCAACCATTCGGGATGAAACACTTCGACAATAAACCCAGCCGCCAGTAGCCGGGCTACCTCTTCGTCGATGGCCTTGCGTCTTTCTTCGTTAAAGCGGTGAAGGTACTGCTTGACCGGCTTAAACTTAGGATCAATATTTAGGGTGTGCTCAGCGAGTTCCCTCGGTACACCTGGCATGTCAGAAGGTTTCCATGCGAAGATGTCCCGGTTCTCACGGATGAACTCGATGAGCGCGCTTTCCTATTTCGGATCCAGATTTGTACTGATACTAAACTGCTTGGATGAATCACCAGGGACGAAGTCAACGAGTTTAGTCTCATTAGCCGGTTTGAACGTGAGGGTCGGGTCATGCTCCGTCGTAGGCTTCTTCAGGGGGGTCATGTCCACCGGATCAACATTGTCTTTATAGAATTTCAGCTCCTCTGTTGCACAAACCGATTCAGCATAGGCCGCTTCACCTTCCTCGCAATCCAAGGCAATCTTTCGACTCCCATGTACTGTGATTGTCCCCTTATGACCTGGCATCTTGAGCTGTAGATAGACATAACAGGGCCTCGCCATGAATTTCGCGTAAGCCGGCCGTCCAAATAGCGCGTGATATGGACTCTAGATTTTCACCACTTCAAAGGTCAAAGTCTCAGACCTGGAATCAAACTCATCTCCAAACACAACTTCCAAGGCAATCTTTCCCACAGGGTAGGCCGACTTACCTGGTACCACACCATGAAAGATAGTGTTTGACAGTTTAAGATTCTTATTCGTCAAACCCATGCGACGGAAAGTCTCATAGTACATGATGTTGATACTGCTCCCTCCATCCATCAGAACCTTGGTAAACTTATAGCCTCCCACCCGAGGCGCTACCACCAAGGCTAGTTGGCCCGGATTGTCAACCCGGGGCGGGTGATCCTCCCTGCTCCACACAATAGGCTGCTCCGACCATCGTAGATAATGTGGTACAGCCGGTTCAATAGTATTGACTGCCCTCTTGTGAAGTTTCTGATCCAGCTTGCACAAGCTGGTAGTGAACACATGATAATGTCCGCTGTTCAACTGCTTGGGGTGACTCTGGTAACCTGACTGTTGCTGATTCCCTTGGTTATTCTGCTGGTTATTACCATGGTTGTTCTGATGGCCCTGGTTGTTCTGAAATCCAGAGCTTGAACCGCCGCCCCCATGGAAACCTGGGCCTGAACCGCCGGGTGGATCCTGATCATACTGGTATAAATCAGAATTTTTGAACTCCCTCATTATGTGACAATCTTTTCAAAGATGTGTGGCAGGGGCCTCCTTGGTTCCATGCTTCGGGCAGGGCTGGTTTAACAAACGCTCCAGATTCATGCCGCGCTGGGGCGGTTTACCTTTGCGACGCTGCATATTTGTGTAGCCACCAAATCTGAATTATCCGCTTTACGCTTACTGTTATTCCCATGGCCCCCTTGGTTGTGGTGCTGCCCTTTGGCACCGTCGTTCTTCTTTCCCTTCTCCGGTTTGTCCTCCTCTGAATCCGGATCCTTGGTATTATCTGAATCGGCATACTTAACTAAAGCGGCCATGAGTGTTGACATGTCGTTGCAATGACGTTTGAGCCTTCCCAACTTCTGTTTCAACAGCTTAAAACGGCAATTGCCCTCCAACGTTAATACCGCGGTATCTGCATTAATACGATCTGACGAATGCAAAATCATCGAGACTCGTTTAACCCAATGGGTCATGGACTCCCCTTCCTCTTGGACACAAGCGGCCAGATCCATAATTGACATCGGCTGCTTGCACGTATCCTTGAAGTTCTGGATAAACCGGCGCTTTAATTCGGCCCATGAGTCGATAGAGTTGGTTGGCAAGCTCTTCAACCAAGTGCGAGCTGTTCCTTCCAGCATCATGGTGAAATATTTAGCACAAACCGCCTCATCCACATCTAACATCTCCATTGCCATCTCATAGCTCTCCACCCATGCCTCTGGCTGCAACTCGGCAGTGTAATTTGGTACCTTACGAGGTCCCTTGAAATCCTTGGGCAATCACACATTATGCAGTGCGGGAGTTAAACATGGTACTCCTAGGGAACTGAACATTACCCCTGGCTCCACAGAGGCAGTGGGGTGAACCAGAGTATGATGCCGTGCTTCGTGTCGAGCTGTCAACTCAGCCCCCTGTCGTGCGCGGCCGTGGTCCACAACATCTTGCGCATTAGCACCTCCCCCGGGCGGGTTGTTCTCCTACGGCAAATTTCGGTGGCGCGCGCTACTGGATACGGCCGGTTCGTCCTCCACGTGTCTACTATAACTCCGGCTTGGATAGGGAGTGGAATGAATCCTCTCACGGCTGTGTGAATACACTTGCTGTTGATTCAGTGCTGTCTGAAGGAGATCCCTGGCCCGACGCGCTTCCACTGCAACTGGTGATTCGCCATCGGTTGGGAGAGCCGCCAGGCGTGAAGCGGTGACCACAATATTATCCAACGGGTTGGAATAATGCCCGGGCGGCGTTGATAATACAACGTTGTTCTGGCGAGGCAGGTTTGTTGCGCGTGGCCGAATCGGCGCTCCTGCTTCCGGTGCCCCCGCCTGGTTTGGCGCGGGTTGGTTACCAGCTCCTGCACCTGGCGTGTTGAAAAGATTTTGCAGCTCATAAACCGATGGGAGACGTGATCGGTACCTTCTTCTCATGACCTCTTCTGAAGCACTCTGATCTAGTCTAATCCGGTAAGCCTGTGCTTCCAACTCGGCCCGCTCTGTGGCCATCCTGGCGTTCTCTGCTGCCAGGTCCGCCTTAGCCTGGGCTATCTGATCTTTCACTTTTAGAATCTCCGCAACATGCTGATCCCTGGCTGCTGCGTCTACCTCCGCGGAAATCAGTGCCGCTAGAGCGTCGAACAAATCAGACAAGACTTGGACCGGAGGCGGCGCCGAGCTTCCTGCACCTGCTGGCGTGGCCGTCGTTGAACCGGAGAGTACCGCTGCGGCGGTAGATGAATGAGGCGCCGGTCGTGTGCCGGCCATGAAGACAGCGGCCCGGTTTGGCAGACCGGGGGAATCCGGAATACTGTTACCCTCGGATCCTTCCTCAATCCGGCCTTTGTACAACTGGTAAAGCGATTCGATTTCTCCAGAAGACTCGTCATCACTGTGGACTATGGTTTCTCCATCGGAGACCGGTTCCTCCTCATAACCCGAACCGTGGATGACACCCATGAAAACATGCCTGGCCTCAGGCTGAACCGGTGAAGAACTTGCATGCCGAGCCGTCTCGATGATGTCAGTGCAGGTGTCCGGCTCGGGGGGTGGTTCGCCGATCTTGCCGATGAAGACGTGAATCCCACCAAAGGGGACCCGGTACCCGTATTCGATTGAATTAGCCTCGGGACCCCATCCTGCGTTGTCGATGTAGAGCTTGCCGCGGTGACTCTTCGTCATCCGGCCCACAGCGTATCCCCTCAGTCCATCGAAGTTGCCCTTCAAGAACTCGAAACCCTCGTGCGATGGCCCCACGGTGGGCACCAACTGTCGTGGAATTGTCACGGCAGATGTCCTCATGGAAGGACTTAGTCGTGGAGCCATCACTACGGGTTAGCTTGAAGGGATTAAACCGGACAAAGGGACACGAGAGTTTATACTAGTTAGGCCCCTTTGATGAAGGTAAAAGCCTACATCTAGTTGTGATTGGTATTGTTGGGGTTTCGAAGACCAGGGAGCGAATCCGTTTTGTCTGGCTTCGAGTTGTTGTTTTTTCTGTCCCTGAACCGCCGCCGGGTCACCCCTTTATATATTCAGGAGGATCCCGGCCGGTCTACAGAGTCCCGAGGCTGGCTCATACAAGTGTCCGCCTCGGTCTTTTCTTTCTTATCTTACAATGCAAGTTTATACAATCATGGTGGTTTACTATCATGGGCCCTAAACCGCCTATGGGCTTTGGGCCTCTAAGCTTCATCCGTAAAGCGCCATCTTCCGGATTTCCTTGGGCTTCAGTATAACTGAAGGTGAACCGGCCCCTCCTGGACGGTTTACCCTCAGTGGTTATATCCTCAACAGTCGCGGCGAGGACGCAAACTGGGATGGCCTATAGGAGGCCCTTACGCTGTCCGCGGGCGGCGACTACGTCACCCCCCTCCACCCGCCGCCGCTCCTCCCCGAGCCCAAGGCCGAGCCGCCGTCCATGGAGCCCGAGCCGGGGCGGTACCAGTGGACCGGCCAGCTCAACGAGTGGGTCCGCGTCGTGTGGCTCGGGGCGACGCCGGAGCAGGAGGCCGCGTACCTCCAACAATGGAGGTGCGTGCATTGACGGAGGAGCGCGACAACGGCGAGCGGCATATGAAGCTAGAGAGCCGCTTGGCACGGGAGACAGAGGAGGAGCGCTTGGAGAGGGAGGAGGAGCGCGCCCGCGCAGCAGCAGTGCAGCCGCCGGCAGGACAACCATCGGGGACAGTCGGCGGAGGAGGCGTCGCGTGCGACGTGGGAGAGTGTTCTCCCCTGGGATGGGCCAGCACCGGTGTTCATCGACCTTACCGCCCCGGGGAAGAGGACGACTATGACGCCGCCTAGGGCAGTGCTGACCGTGCATGTTTTTTTAAAGATTTATTAACATTTAAATGAACTTTGGCCCGCGGTTGGTCGTCCATTTAATATTCAGTTATGTTAAATTATGTTCATTTTGGCCAAATGTTTTTGAAACTTTTTCTTGGACACGAGAAAAATGAATCTGCCATCATCGACCCAAACAAAAAAGAGGACGCGCCGGTCCGCTCGGGTGACCCAGCTAAGAGCATCTCCAATAGATGGTCCAAATGTAAAAATACCTAATTTTTGGACCGTCTGGGGCAAAAAACGCTGCTCCAACAGACAGTCTATATGCAAAAAAATTGGCCCGCGGCCTTCTCGTGATGTAAAATACAACACCTCGCGATGCAAATATATATCACAAGATGCATCTGGTCCAAAACTAGCCGCCGCCCGCGAACGCCCAACCACCACTTCATTTCCTTTCCCGCCCGCCCGCGCCCGTCCGCCCGCCTGTGACCCTCCCGACCGCCGCCGTCCGGCGCCGGCATGGCCGATGCCGACGACTCCGCCGCCTTCTCCGCCGCCGCCACAGCCGATGGGCTGCCCCACGTGGTCGCCGCCGCTGCCATCCCGCCCGTAACTGCGGCCATGCCGTCGCCCCCCGCCCGCCGGCCCGAATTGGCGCCGCCCCGGCCGGTGGCCACCGCGCAGGCGACGAAGCCGGTGAAGGGACGAGGAGGCAGTGTCAAACGGCCGGCCAACCGCAGCCGCAACCCGGCCGACATTTCTACGCGGCCGGTGAAGGTCTCAAAGGCGGCCGCGGCGGTTCGAGGCAACGATTCGCAGACGGTGCGGCCGGCGGCCTCTTCCAGCAGCCACACATCCATTCCTCCACCTCCCCCGCCGCCACCGCCGGCCGTGGAGGAAGATGTGGCCACGCCGACGGCCACCGCCTTCAACATGTTCAACGAAATGTCGCAAAGGTATAATTTTTGTGGTTGTGCTCTCGTTTGTTGTTTCAAATTTTTTGTGTTCTTGATTGTTAGTGCGTGCAATTATAATGTTGATGATGAAGCTTCTATGCACGCAACAAATGTGGCAAATGATGATGCACTTTATTTTCAAATTTTAGTTGCTATTTCAATACAAAACCGTGGCTGAACAATGGTTGGTAGCAGCCGCGCGGCCGTTTTCATCTTTATTTTGAATCATCTATTGGAGTTGCAAATTTGGACCATCATTTTGAACTATCTGTTGGAGTTGAGCTTTTTTTGAAACTCCAAAACACATTTTTTGACGGTTCAAATTTTACGTCTCCGATTTTGGACCACCAAATTTTAGACCATCTATTGAAATTGAAGATGCTCTAACCAAAAGCGGAGCGTCCCTTTGGGTCTTCGCTTGCTCTCAGGCACCCATGTTGCGCACGGCGATCGCCGCCGCGCCGCGGCCGCGCATCTCCCTTGCCCCGGCAAGATTCGCACACGAGCTCGCGCAGGCGCAGGCGCAGCCGGCCGTCCCTGGACGGGATGACCTTGACCCGTCGTGGGCCCCGCTCTACAGGAGAATCTCGAGGCTGTACGGCAGGCCACCGGGAATGGTGGCGGCGGAGATGGACAACTATCTCCGCAAGAGGCGCCCGCTCTCGGCGGACCAGATCGTGGCCTACGTCCGGAAGCTCCGCAAGTTCAAGAGCAACGCTTGCGCGCTCGAGGTGAGCCCCTACCCCCCAATCTCCCCGCAAAATGGTGGCCTGATTTGGATCGGGATGCGTATTTGTGCCGAAAGTAGTAGGTTCGGGATAAAGCGAGTAGCAAGGAAAGGGGATGGATTGACATACTAGGGTATTCATTGAAAGAGCTCCATTTTGCATTCTCTTTGTGGATAATTTTAGTTTAAGGCCACTATTGGATAATTGTGCATCCTGCATTCTCGACTGAAGAATAGGATTGTGGTCAACTGATTGTGTTGCCAACAACAACAATGGTAATTTGTTGTCTGACGCTAAGTGAAACCAGGTGCCACACTGCACATTGCTGCAGCTTCAGAGGGCAACACTATTAGGTAGGAAGGGCATTGGATATCCTATACTAACTATAATCGCAAAATCAGGTGATATATCGTGGCGCTACCTGTTCTGCCTGGGAACTTTGAGGATATGTTGCAGCTTCCTTTTCTTTCTAAATATTATAGCTCCTTAGTTTTCACTTTTCGTAGTCTGAAAAGATGATTGTGTATAAGATGTCTTTAGCCTCAGACTTAGCGCATTCAGGTGAATTTTACTAAAGTGGCTTAATAAATAAGGGATTGGCTGGATGTACGTCAGACTGAAAATCAAATTTGGGTCAGTTGATTCCATGTGAGTCGTCGGATGCAAGATGGGCAGCCAGATCAGCTTCTTCACCTCCGAAACCTTCACTGTTCATCGTCTTCAACCTCTAACCTCTCACCCAAATTTGATTTTTCAGGCGACTTACAAGTAATTACTGTGAATAAATAAACATTGAAAACTTGGACTTAATGACCACAGTGAGTCAGTGACTTTAGGTCCATTACGCGTGTTGATTTAGTGCATGTGCATCCATCCAGGTGCTGACGTGTAGAGGAGAGAAGCAGATGGTTGTATTTGAGAGGGATTGACAGCCAGCCCTGTTGTTATTTTGGTATAAGGGTGATGCTTTGTAAAACAGATAGGCCACAAATGCTGGGCTGATAAGAAACATGTCAACAGTCAATGTACTGGTAGTTTTCTATACGAAACCCTGGATTTTCTGTATTTACACAAAAAGTAGCAACTGGTGGGTGTTTGCTAAATTATACTCCCTCGATCCATATTAATTGTTGAAGTTGTACTAAATCAGCGACAATTAATATGGATCAGACGGAACAAGCTTCAGTTGCTTTTGGTTGAAATTGAACAATTTATGGATCTCAGGAATCAGCCAATTGTAGGCAGATACAAAGTCCAAACAAGTGAGCGGCCCTATGGCCAGGAGGAGCTCTGAAGATTGGAGAACAAAGGACATGATAGAAGTTGGATGTTCTCCACAAGCTCAGAATGTCTCATCAAACTACAGCCCTCCAGTTATTTATAGCAGGGGGTGTCCTAGGGCTCCTTCACATTCTCACAAATATCTGGTGGCACTATCGCCTATCTGTACTTTCCATTTCTTGGTGTCTGATTTCAGTGGTAAGATTGGGGACCTTTTTGTCGTATCATGAGTTAATTTCCAATTTCGGTGATTAATCTGCCATTGTTAGCTTACCCGTAACACACTCTACTGCTAAGTCGGGGATCTCAATTCTCACACATAAATAGGCAAAAACCTGGAGAAATAATGTTCTAGAGGGAAGGAAAGTAAGAATTCACAATAGGAAATGAAGGTTCAAGTTCTAACAGTGGAGGTTTAAATTGTGATGGCATTAATGCGTCTCTCCTAAGTATCTTTTTTATCTGTAGAGATTTCATATGCTGTTCTGGTGCAACCTCTTTCTGAGCAGAGTATTTTTTGTGTTCACTGTGTAATAACCAACTGTGTCGTTTTGTACCCAGTTGATGGACTGGATGGAATCTCGTGGAGCAAAGTTGACGCTTGAGCATCAAGCCCTGCGGCTTGGCCTTGTTTCAAAAGTGCACGGGATACAGGCGGCTGAAGAATACTTCTGGAGCCTTCCAGATAAGTCAAAGGAAACTTATTTATGTTTGCTTAACTGCTATGGTGAACACGGAATGGCATGCAAAGGTCTGGAACTCTACGAGAAGATGAAAGCCATGGACATTGTTCCGGATACACTGGTGTACAACAGCTTGATGACTTTGTACCAAAAGGCGGACCAGCCAGAGAAAATCCCCTCCACATTTGAAGAAATGCGAGAAAGCGGTATAAGTGCTAACAATTTTACGTACTTCACTTTGATAGAAAGCTATATCAGAATGAATGACCTGGAGGCTGCAGAGAAAGTCCTGGAAGAATTGGAGAAGGTGGCTCCAGTTCACTGGTCCTTGTACACTTTGATGGCAAACAGTTATATTAAACTAGAGCTGTTTGGAAAGTCAGAAGTGGCCCTAAAGAAAGCTGAGGAAGTCATGGACAAAGCTGAGTTGTTGTCCATTCTGGCAATTCAACCAAGGTTAAGAGGATCTGGGAGTCTTTTAAGTCCACATTCAAGAAATGCTTGAACAAAAGCTATCTTGTGATGCTTGAAGCTCTGAGTATGATTGATGACTTTTGCGTCTTTGCAGCAAATCTTTCAGGAGTGGGAATCGAGTAATGAACATTATGACATGTGGATACAAATGTTATGATCAAAGCTTACCTTGATAAGGGTATGATAGACGAAGCTGAGGCTATCCGTCATGTCTCAGGGTCATTGCAACGGGAGGACGGTTTACATATTTGCCGAGTTCTATTTGGACAAATCTCATGTTACCGCGGCATTGGAGATCTTGAGAGATGCAAAGAAGATGCTTACGGCACACAAATGGGTGCCATCGGAAAAGCTTACGAGCAGATTTCTGAAGCACTATGAAGAGTCAAAGGATGTTGATGGTGTGGAGTCTTTCTGCGAGTGCCTGAAGAAGCTCGAATGCCTTGATGCGGAAGCTTATGGGGGCATGGTGCGGACCTATATAGCTGCAGGTAGAACCAACCCATCCATTGCTCAGCGCATCGAAGATGATGGGATTCACGTAGGACCTGAGACGACGAAATTGCTGGAGAGTGTATCCGGCAATTCAAAATGAGTAGGTAAGAAACTTTGTTAGAAGTCGAGGCCACCATATACATTTTCTTGGTTATTATAGAGCAGAATTATGACTTGTCGAAGATGCCGTTATCTCGTGAAAAGCCCGGGAGGAAGTATCTACTCTACAAGAATTTGATGGATCTTTATCATCCCTCGCTGTCACCGGATTTCTGTATTATCTACATTTCTAGGGCTTTTGGTATTTTACAT
>NC_041390.1:61435915-61457429 GCF_002162155.2 Triticum dicoccoides | reverse complement strand
ATATAGCTGTGCTGCTGCCTGCTAGTACGATTCTCTAATTTTTAGTGTTGCCAAACATTCATGAAGAGGCGCAACGAAGCAGTGAGTGATTTGTGATACTGTATAGAGTCAATTACACCGGTGGTACTAGAACGTGGCGTAAATGATCACCTTAGTGCTAGAACTTGTGGCATACATCGAAGTGGTGCAAAAACTTGGCTCGAATGTGCAAATACGGTGCAAATCTCGTTTCTATACGCATTACTCGAACCAGTGACGCCTGGGTCAAACGGAGTGTGGCGGGTAGCCAACCCAGCAAATAACAATTGATGTCATATAATGATATTAAGCCTTTTACATCCTGACCTAAAATATTGTAAAATAAGAAGAAGGAAAAAAAACACAGGGAACGAAAAATAAGAAGTGTAAATTTGAAAAGAAAAAAAAGATACCGCCGTGGGCTTTCGTACTAGCGGCCTGACAATTACCAGCAGCAGGACCTAGCAATACAACCACTAGCATTTCGTGCCTTAAACATGTTAGTTTTTTTCTTTTTCATTTTTAGCCTCAAAAATGTAAATTGTATTGTAAATACGTATTCATTTGAGAATCTGCAGTCTGAGGCACACTTGGCTAAATTTTTTCATACATATATTTAAATTAATCTAGAAATGCAAATATAATTTATAGAAACACACAAAATTTATAAAAATGCATGAACACTTATAAAACAACATAAACAGATTAAATCTTGGACAATTTTATATACAACATAGCTATTTTTTTAAAAAATATTTTTTTAACTTATAGCATAATTTATTTAATACAAATATTTTCTAAAATTACTTTGATATTCAATTCATATGCAAAGAATTAAAATTATAAAAAAATCATAATTTAATTTGATGGATTTTAAATTAATAGGTGAGCATTTTTTGGTTTATATATTTATTTATATGTATATTATTTATAATTACAAATTTTAAATTGTAATTATAAATAATATACATATTCTGTTATAGACATGTAAATTGTAATAATATACAGGTAAATTGTAGCCCAGGAGCACGTTCTGTTATAGACATGTACTGTAACAATTATATTTACACTCCTCCCAAAAAAAGTTTACACATCAGAATCCATTTGTCTCAAAAAGACATGTGAGAGTCCATAGTTGGAGTGGCACGCCCTCCTACTTGTTTTACATGGATAGTTCGTTCAAAACCCCACGGGGGTGAAACTTTTTTTACGGATTAAAATTGTTAATTTATATTACTTAATTCAAAGATATAAAACTTGTGTATGCTTACGCATCAGCAAGTGAACTCTGGGCGGGTGGTTAGCCGCGCGCTGTGGTTAGACCACGGTCACCAGTATGAATCCCTCTGCATCATATTTTTTATTCTAACAAAAATTGCGATGTTTTACTGAGTGAGACCCACCAGATGCCACAGGTCTAACATGTGCCTTTTCGTGAGAAAAAATAAATAAATAACTGAGGGTGCTTTTGCAAAAAGAGCACGCTACACGCCCAGCCTTCACTATGCAGTCACTGACAGCGGGCCCTATACCACGATGCCATGCCTCGTCAGTGTTGCGGCCGTATACAAACAAGATTTGCACCGTATTTGCATGTCCAAGCCAAGTTTTTGCACCAATTTAATGTATCCTGCAAGTTCTAGCACTAAAATAATCGTTTGCGTCAAGTTCTAGCACCATCGGTGTAATTGACTCTACTGTATATTATTTGCTCACTTCATTAGTCAAACGTTTGGGGTACAATGACAATGTCAGGCGGATGTAAGAGCCAGACCTGGCGGACAGAGGAGAGCTGTGAACCATTTTCAGCAGGGCATGGGAGTTTTCACGCACAAAACCAACTCCACTAAGACTATCTCCAATCGCAGGGGACAGATGAGCCGATTCCAAATGGGCAGTCCTCCAGTTCAGTCAAACATAGTGAGCACACTTTCCTATTTTCCATTAAACAAGCATACAGGAGGCGGTCCGGCGGCATCGCAGCGGCCTTGTGTGGCAGGGGACCGGGGGCTGTGCGAGGGTATCCTCCCGTGAAATACCAGGCGGTTTCTAGCCCACCAAATTATACGTGAAGGGTCATCTTCCCATAAACGTGAGGGAAGCTTTTTTCTTTTCCAGCAACACGCATCTCCCCCGCGTCGCTCTCGCCTAGGGCGACTCGGGGGCGCCTCCCTAACCCTAGCGCGCCGCCGGCCAATCGCCCCCTAGCCCCGCGCCGCCGCCGGAGGAAGCCGCCGGGCGAAGCTCGTGCGGCTGACGGCGGCGGCGGGGCGACTCCTCGTGGCTCCCGTTGGGACTGGGGCGGCGGATCTCGGCGGGTACCGGCGGTGGCCCGGGCGTGCGCGGCCCATCCGGCGGCGTGGTGGCGGGTCTCGGCGGGGGGTTGTAGGTGGTGGCGATCTGGCGCCTCCTCTGTTGGAGGGCCTTGGCTCCCCGGGGCGGCGGCCCCGGCCGATGGGCGCGGTGCAGCCGGCGGGCTCTGGTGGGCAGCCTCCCACGGCCGCGCGGGCGGCGTGGGGGCTACGGACGCTGGCGCAGTGGCGGCTCCTCGCAATCCGTCATGGCTCCATGTAGAAGATCCGCCCCTACTTCGATCTGTCCCGATCCGTGCTGGTGCCGGTCCTTGGCGGCGGCTTCGGCGTCCCCTATGGCCGGCCTGGCGGATCTGGCGTGCGGGTGAGGTTTCGGGGGAAACCTCTGGCTGGCGCGGCAGCCTCCCCAAAGTCGACGCCTTTGGCGCCGATTCCCTTCCTGAAGGCTTCGGGGTGGATCCTCTCCCTTCCGCCTCCTCCTCGAGCTATGGCGAAAGCTTTTGTTCCCCTGGTCTGGG
This sequence comes from Triticum dicoccoides, assembly GCF_002162155.2. NCBI lineage: Eukaryota > Viridiplantae > Streptophyta > Magnoliopsida > Poales > Poaceae > Triticum > Triticum dicoccoides. The sequence continues at coordinate 61,454,581 of NC_041390.1, read as the reverse complement.
CGTCGACGGCACCCTGGTGTCGTGCTCCTTCTTGAAGGCGGCGGCTGGGAACAACTCTTGGTGGCGGGGCTGCTGGTGGCGTGGTGGCGGTGCGCTTCGGCCTTCTACTTGGTGCCGCGCCTTGCTTCGCGGGACCAGCGGACGGTTTCTTAGGTGGAGCGGTGCTTCATCCATACATTGATGGCGACGGATCTTGACGGCGTGGCGCAGTGCAGATTCGGAGTTCGATGTGGGAGGATGGACTCGCGCAGGAGGACGACGCTGTCTGGCGTCGTGGTGGCGTCGATGGCAGTGAGGCCTGGCACGGTTCATGCAACAGTTCAGCTCTGAAGATGGATTGATGGTACGTGGCTGCGGCGGCCTCATACCCGGCAGGGGGCCTGGTTGATGAGCACGCCGGACTGGTGGGTACCCATACCCGGAAGGAGTCCTGGTTGGGACCTCAGGTCTAAGATGTTAGGTTTGGCTGCGAGGTCTGTTTGGTATTAGGCCCAGACCATCAGCGCCCCTTCATCAGTTAGATAGGAGTAGCGACAGAGGTTGCGAAGATGGTGGCTTTGGTCTTACTGTTATACGACTTTGTAAGGTCTTGTGTTAATAATCAATAAAGTGGCCGTATGCATCGTCCAGATGCAGAGGCCGGGGTATTCCCCCTTTTCAAAAAAAATAAACGTGAGGGAAGTTTGGGGAAGTATACGGTATCCCTAAAAAAACGAATTTATGGAAGCTGTTGGAGGGATTATTGGCTCAACTCCCGTCAAACGATAGTTTTTTTTTCCAGAATAGTGAAGCTATTTGAGATGCTCTAAAATGAAGCAAAATGGCTTTGGAACTCCGATTTCTTTGTATTTGAAAGCTTACCAACAAGACTCAAAGCTTAGATAATACTCCCTCCGTTTCTAAATATAAGCTTTTCTAGAGATTTCAGTATTGGTCACATACGAATGTATATAGACGTGTTTTAGAGTGTAGACTCACTCAATTTCCTTTGTATGTAGTCCGTATTGGAATTGGAATATCTAAAAAGATTTATATTTAGGAACAGAGGGGGTATAACACACGGTGGTGGTTGTTGATCACGGATAAGTATCAGCACAAAACTCGTATAAGCTGCAGTTGTAATTGTAAATCTGCACCAAACTCGTATAAGCTGCAGTTGTAATTGTAAATCTGCACCAAACTCGTATAAGCTGCAGTTGTAATTGTAAATCTTCATCCCTAGTGACAGCGGTTAACTGATAGAGACAGAGATATGCGCTCCCTGTTTATGTGCCTACATCTGTAAATAATTTCCATGCAACTCTGCAAACTCTAAAATAAGGTCTGTACATGATTGCTCACAACTTGTATTTGGAAAAATTAGTACCAGCTGGGAGTTCTGTTGAAGGACAGGGCGCATCATATCTGTTATATGTTCTTCTGATTCAGTTTGTACTACATATCTTAATGGAAACTGTGCTCAAAATGTTTGACTGAACTAAATGAAAGCGTCACTAGTTCTTCAGTATCTCCGTTGCTGATTCAACATTCTAATATATTCTTGTGTTGTTGCAGAACAGGTCTGAGGGGCAATTCCATCAGACATTTTGTATTCCATGATTTCCAAATCTTGTGTTACCAAATGGTGAAATAATTTTCTATGATATGGATGTTGGCAACGCGTCGTCTAGAAGGCCCTGACTATGACGTACCGCCACTTACTAGAAGTACATGTGGTGAGAGACAGTAATTACTTGGAGATCTTTTCTGATTTCTGTCATTTTCTGCACTTGATAGTTCCCTATAAAGTATGTCAGTGCATGTACTATGAAACAGCTCGGTTCTGTATGCAAGTTGTGTGCCAAGAGTCCTGCACCCTTGTTCTTTCATCCAACGCCCGTCAGTTCCTGGTGCATCAGGAGCACCAATTCCGTCGTTGCACACGATACTTTGTCAGATATGAATGTTGATGCATTCACCTTTTTTTAAAATGACTTATATATATTATAAAGATTCATAATAAATACAAAGCATTCTAAACATAATATAAATTACATCAAGGACCTTGTACCACCGAACAACCACTGCCGACGCCAGAATAAGCCGCCTACATGCCGAAGCCGACTGGACCTTGTCAATAACATCCGGAAAGTCATTGTGCACGTGCCCCTAAGCCACAATGTGCCTACCTGTCATTATCACCATCATACATATTATTTTTCTTGAGGCAACACAACCATGCGACACAAAGAAGAAATATTTTTTAGGCATATATAGAGAAATACAAATGAAAAAGTCGACCGACAAGAAAAAGAAACCGGCTCGACTAGGTAAAGAATAGCGCAGGAGTTATGTCTCGCTTATCGCCACACGTAGCAGCGGCTAGCCTCTTTTGTGCAACCCTAGTGAGCCGGCACAGTACTATATAGTTGCCTATACGCGATTTGTTTTCCGTTTTTTTAGTTTTCACAGTTCACAGCAGTTTTATTACATTTTCTTCACCTTTTTATTTTTATATTTATTTTTCTTTCTTTCTTTCTTCGGGTTTCTTTGGTTTTCTTCAGTTTCTTTTGTATGTGTTTATAATTATTTATTATTTTCAAACACATATCTACTTTTTTCATACCCACTATAAAAAAATTGTATACATCAGGACTATTTTTATACGCGTTTAATATTTCTCAAATACAAGATTAACATTTTTTGAGATATACATTTTGATATCTATTTTTTCATATACACTGTACATTTATCATATACATCTAAAACATTTTTATACAAGTTTAGTTTTTTTCAAATACATGTTTTCGAATTTTTTTTTGAATATGTGTTAAACGTTTTTGAAATACACATTATTTTTTTTGAATGATATGGAATTTTTCCAAACTTTCCCCAAAATTTACATTGTATAAACATTTTATAATATGTCAGAAACATGTATTTGAAATGCTTAAACATTTCTTCTAAATGTAAAGTTCATTTTGTGGCACAATGTTTTTTTTTTGGAAATTACATGAACATTTTTTACATAGTATAACATTTTAAAAAGTTAAATTTTAATTTTTATGCAAACACGTGAATACTTTTTACATGTCACAAACATTTTTTTAAATGCTATCAATATTTTTTAAATTACACTTACAAAATTTTACACTGCGTTCAAATTTTCCAGATTGGCGATGATCATTTTTAAAATTTTAAGTACATTAAGTTTTGTGAACAAGCTGTGATTGGATGGTTAAGAGGGCAGTGATACACCCAGTGCATCAGGTATCAAACTTCAGGTTTGACGCTTTGATGTCTCATAAAGGAGTCTTGAGTTTCTGTCAAATATTGTGTACGAATTGGGTTATGTTTGAACTTGGTTTTGTAGTGTGGGTGCGGTACGTGTGTCAAAGTCAAACATGTTGTACCCTTGACCTATTATATATGATGAGGCACCCCACATTATAACATATGCCAGCATAATAGCATAATCATAGATGGGGAGTCCGCGGCGTGTAGCAACGCCCGGGTGGCAGATGTGCGATACTGTAATAGTGTCATGGGGAGAACACCCGTAGTCATGCCCCGGGATGTTGTGCTCGCGCGTCAGCTTAGCAGGCAGCAGCCCATAAAGCTCGCACGCCTCTGTCGCGTGCTGATAGTTGACCAATGACATGACCATCGTTCATTGACTTTCAGAACTCATGAACTGGAAAGAACCCGCGGCTTCAAAAATATGGTCAGAGATTTTTAAAAATTTCATGAATTAACAAACAGCTTGGTAATTTGTAAAATGCTTATGATTTTTTTTTAAATGCATGAATATCAACAAGCCACGAGTGAAGTTCACAATTTCAAAAAAGTTCATGATTCAAAAAAGGTCATAAAATTGAAACATTGCATGAATTCAAAAAGGGTTACGAACTTAAAAAAGTTCATGGATTTGAGAAAAGTTCAAGACTTGGAAAAGTTCAGAACTTAAAAAAAATCAAAAAGGTTTACGAAACCAAACTCGAACGAATCCGCATATGGGCGAGGGGGTGTGCGCCAATTGTAGATATGCTTGTATTTGTGCTTAAGGTGCCAAATATGGTTTGCGGTATTGCTGGTGAGACGCAGCCGCTCCTGAAGAATAGCACACTTAATTTATTTATTTTAAGGGGGAATAGCACACTTAATTACACAGGGCGAGCTACATGGGCCGGTTCGTTCGGGCATTTTTTTTCTGCTACCGCCACATTCATGCTTTTCTTTTTCTCAAAAAAAAAACATTCATGTTTTTTTACTGATGTCTGCAGGTTTTTGCTGTTCATTTCGTTTTTTTCTTCATTTCCTCTCCTTTTGTGTTTTCTCTCTTTATTATCCTCTTCCCTTTTTTGTATTTCTACTTTATTTTTAAATATTTTATTCTTTCACCGGATGCAAGTTTTTCTAAATTAAAATTCGTTATCTTTTAAAAAGAAAGATGAACATTCTTTAGAGTATTTGACATTTTTTAAAGAGACTTTTTGAACATGGGCATTTTTCAATATTTTTCTTGCTCTGTCAAAAAACTATTTTTTAATACAAAAGCATACCCAAAAATAATTGAAGTGTAGCATGAATGAAGCTACTATACGACAATTTTTTTACGGAACTCTTCTCTAACAGAGCAGTATATATACTACATATATTCTGATGGATAAAAATTGCCTGGAACTGCATCTCGATTCTAGGGAAAGTGACTTTGAGAATTGAGAGGTAAATACAGATGTCTGACGCCATGCTGTGCACGCGGCATGCACCACCGGACCGGAGCAAGAAAAGAATCGCCATTTTGGCGCCGCTGCAAAATCAAAACAAACTGTCCATTCTGCTTTTCAGTCAGTAGGAATAATGCCGAGTGCATCTCTCCTGGTCCAGGCATAGCAGAGAAGAGAAGAGGGACTTGGTTGACAGACAAACAGACAGACCAACAGCATGGAATTCAGATTGTGGGATTGATGGGCATCTGATTCTAGATGCTCAGGCTCCGGTAGCGGCCCAACTGCTTTTTTGGAAAACAACGTCTGACGAGCTCCTACGTACATACTCCTCTTGGAGTATGGGATAAATGTTTTGCCCTGACTTGGAGATAGGGACGGATGGATGCACCGAAATTTCCGCGGAATCTCCTCTGCTTTTGGACGTACTACTATTACAATGTTTGAAATACGGAGTACATGTATCTCTTGTTGGCTGCACATGCACATGCCGGTACGGAAGGCTTCTTTCGGTTCGGGGGCGGGTTTGGCTAGCGACCAAACCCTACCGCTGCCGTCGAGAGAGCCACCTTTCTTGTGTTGGACTTGTGTCCTCAGGCTTCGCCGTTGCGACAACGTCTGCTTCAGCGTCGGCGCAGAGCTTGGGAGGTAATTCGGGAGCGGATGCAGATTATGGTCTGTATCGACGACATCTGAAAGACGGAACGTGTGCTGGGTTCATGGTTGATGGATGGCAGGTATGGTTTCCTATTTCGGCGTCTTAGTCGTGGTTGGGTGTCAGATCTGGAGTTCGATGGCGTGTTCGGGGTGTTGCCCCAGTCTGATTCGTTCAATGGCAATGGCTTCATCTTTGGTGAGCCACCTTGAAGGTCCGCAAAGCTGCATATCAACGATGGAGCCGCGTCGAGCTCACGTGAGGAGGTGATTCGTCATTTTTTTTATGGCTGTTGTGGTGGTACCGGAGGCAGGTGACAGATGTTGGTGTCAAGTTTAACGATATTCTGCTATCTTGTCTTTACGTGACTTATAATTTAATTTTTATGATATAAATAAGACACGTATTACAATGCAAAAAAAATAGTTGTTCCTACTTGCCTCTTGCTTGCATGCATGTAATGCACTGCAGCCCCTATGTCTAGTGTCACATTTACTCTATAAACGTTTTGTTTGATCCATGTGGTCACTCGTGCCCGGGAGAATCGCTGGATGTGGTGGCATATGCCAGCAGTGGCCTGCAACATTAGGGATGCGTTTGGTAACCTCCATTTCTTTTTATCCCTTTGCATACTTGTTCTAGTTGTGTCTGCCTGAGTATGTGTAGACAAAAAAAAATATCATTTGTATGTTGATTGGTTGCCGGCATCTCCTTTAGCCTGCATGTGTTGAAACAGAAGGCTTGCTGTTTGGTTGCGGACTTGTTTCATGGACAACACAAGTCAGGTTGTTTGGTTACATGCAGGACAATTGTGTCGTAACCAGAGGCACACATGAATAACATATAACTAAACTAGAGCAACAGAACAAATTTAGGCATAAACACAAGTCTTAACAATGTATCACAAGTTTTAAACCAACATAATACAATAAGTTTAAACTGAAACCCTTGTCTTAAACGAACAACCAACAAGGAACGAACAACAGGAGCTCAGTCGGTCACGGCGAAGGCGTCATCGTGCTCCTTGCATTTGGTAACCACCTCCACGCCCTCGTCATTGAAGGCGATCACCTTCATGGTACCACGGGTCAGCAGCTTGAACGTCAGCATGTACTCGGTCATGATCTGGTGAACGGCGGCGAAGGTGGCCCAACCCTGATCAAGGATGACCATGCCGCCGACCACCCTCACTGTCCCCCCCCCCATGCGCATCCGGTGTTCCTCTTGAGCTTGAACTCTGCAGGGACGGTGAGGAAGTGCTTTGTGAACTCCAAAGGCATTGGCAGACTCTCCAGCTTCGGGGTAAGGATAACCTTGCAGAAGTGGCTTGGTCCTTACTCCTCATGGTAGTGCCCATAGTTCCTCTGCTTGGCACTTGGGTGATCCTGCACCAACACGTCGACCAATGGCGGCACGACCTCCTTGCCCGTCTCCAATGATGGCATGACCTCCTTGAACTTGTCCATCTGCAATATGAACAACACACAATTCAATGGTCAGCACTCATTCATATATATCAGCCTAACACTACTATATTAACCCAACCTACTAACCCAACACCACACTGAAACCCTCTCTATTTCACCACCTCTCCCTCGCCATGAACTCCAACTCCAGCCCCAACACTTTCCCCTGGGGCATTGGCTGGAGGGTCTTCTTCCTTGGGTGCTTGCTTAGTGACCGCAAGAAGTTCGAGCACACCATGGAAGTATGCTTGAACTTCAGCAACATCGATGACATGCACAAGGAGTCGAACGTTGTGATTAAGAAGGCTATGCCGGACGAGCTAAATACACTGATTCCTGACCCAACGAAGGACGCAATGTCAGTGGACATCCTGCGCTGGGCATGAATCAGGCAGACTCCAACGACATTGAACAGAGGGGAAGCTGGGACAAATACAGCGAGTACAAGGCGCCTCAAGACTAGCATGCCGCGGCCTACTGGAGTAGGACGTTCGTGTCGCCGAAGGACGACAACGGCGCGGTGCAGATGGTGGCCAAGGCGCCTGCGGCAGGCGACCGTGCAAGACCCATCATTCTTGATGAAGATGATGAGGAAGAAAATAAGATGGCTACCCCACCCCCTCCGCCGCTCGTCGTGACTCCAGGGTCGCCGCGGCTAGACAAGAAAGTTTGTACCCTAATCCCCACCCCGGTGTAATCAAAAAATGACCCATGAACCCTAGAAGTCATTGGTGCAGAATCGATGGACGGGTAGTATTTTAATCCAATCCTTCACCCCCAATATGTTCAATCCCCTCCATAACTCTCCAATCGCGTGCTCAAATCAAATATAGCCCGAGTCGAAAGCAATAAATCTAGAGAGAGGGCAAGGACTTATCGCCATGGCCGATGCACTCCGGTGGAGTTCTGCAGTCGCTCCAGTGGCAGCCGCTGTCTTGGATCGTCATGTTGTCGCTCCAGTGGTCGTCATCGCCGGTGTGAGTGAGGAATAGAGGCGAGGGTAATTTATGACGACGCTTCAGAAAAAACGCGACTTCTCGAGACCGCATCCGCACATGCAACTGCCCACACCCACGTGCCTAGGGTTGCACCGCTCGGGCCTAGCTCCACGAAAACGACCTATTTGAGCGTTCCTCTGAATGCAAGCCCAAAGATGCTTTGAAGTTTGTGCTATGAAGGCCCAACAGTGAATGTAGGTAACTAAAATAGGTCATTTTATTTTCAAGCGGGCCTGACTGAGGTATATGCCCGCTACCAAACCCATTCCTAGAGGCTAGAGCACCCTAGCTATTTGAGCTGGGCCAACTGGCCGGTAAGCTAGAGCCCCTTTGCGTCGTTCCCTCTAGTTAGGGTTTTTTCCTCTCGAGGCGATCCCGATCGCCATCGTTGAGATCACATCTTTCCCTACCTCTGTCATGTCTTCGGGCCTCCTCTCGCCGAGCGGGGGTGCCGCGACGCCCCTGGTTCGGGCGGGACTAGGGGAGAGGGGCTCTAAGGTTTACTACATGGGCTCGGTGTTTCTAATCAAGCTAGGGTTCGAGATTTGCCATGGCGTCTGACAGAGCTTCGGGGTCGCGGTCAGCGGCGCCGCCCGAGACGGACGACGTGACATCACTGATGATGGAGTTAGGTCTTCGAGAGGAGGATCTTGATGATGTAGTTTTCGATGAGAAGGAGGCGCCGCCGGAGGCGGCACGATGGATGGCGCTGGTCAGGGTGCACTCGCCGAAATCATATAGCCAATATTGGTTTTTTGAGAATATGAGAGCGGCATGGGATCTTGCGCAAGAGGTGCAGTTCAAACCGCTTGAGGATAATCTGTATACAACCCAATTTTCATGTTTGGGCGATTGGGAGAGAGTAACACGTGACGGCCCATGGAACTTCTGGGGAGACGCCGTCATACTAAAACCATATGATGGATTGGCTAAACCGTCAATAGTTCAACTAGATACTATCGAGATTTGGGTGCAGATACATGATGTCCCACCGCTCTATGCTCATCCGGTGCCATCTCTAGCTCAAAAGGTTGGGGAAGTTTTATATGCAGAACCCCAATCGCATGACTTTGTGGGGAACTTCCATCGGCTTTGGGTCCGGATCGATGTCAACAAGCCCTTGAAGAATGCAGTCTCTATGATCAGGGATGGAAAGCGCCAAATATATCGGGTTAGGTATGAGAAGCTTCCCGACTGGTGTGCAATCTACGGTAAGCTGGGCCACCTCTTTAAGGAACATGGTATAGGAATTCACCCTCCAACAACCCTACTTTTCAAAGATCTCAGAGCTACATGGGTCATGCGCACTGGACAGGGTCCCGGAGGGGGCTGTGGACGGAGGGGAGGCCGAAGAGGAGGCCGAGGAGCTAGGGGAAACATGACCTTTTCTAATCAAGATGGGGGAAGCAAGGAGAAGGCAGATTATACATCGGAAACTGACATAGATATGACAGAGGCTGACTATGCAAGAAAGAGGACACAGATGCAACAAGGGACACAACCGAGCCACAGTGCAGGTGGCCAAGGGGCGGCCCTAGCGCTGCCACCACCCCCCATTGATCCCTTGAGTCCGAGCAGCAAACAGGTCTTGAAGAGGGCGAAAACACATGAAGCAACAGAAGAACAGAAGGAGGGCGATCTTGGCAAGGTTGTCTCAGCATTGGCGGGCTCTTTCGAGGAGCGCCATCGGGCCCAATGAACATCTTCTGTTGGAACTGTCGTGGTGCTGGTAAAGCTGCGGCAGTCCGTGAACTTCACGATTTCGCGAGGCAATTTACCCCGACCCTGTTGTGCATTTTTGAAACTCAAATTGACGGTGCTAGGGTAGAAGCTTTAGCTGGAACTTTGGGCTTGGACAACTCTTATGTTGTTAGTAGTCAAGGTAGGAGTGGTGGAATATGATTGTTTTGGAATAATTCAATAAAGGTGGAAGTTCTTGGTTACTCTTTGTATCATTTAGATGTCTCTGTTGAACAAGATGCAGATAAGTGGAGAATGACATGCGTTTATGGGGGAGGCTCAAACACATATGAGGCACCACACATGGACAACTTTGAAAAACATTAGCACTTTGAGCGATCTTCCCTGGCTCTGTATGGGGGATTTCAACGAGGTTTTACGTCCAGATGAACATCAAGGAGTTGGCCAACGTAGCAACGCCCAGATCCAAGCCTTCTGAGAAGTCCTTGACGTTTGCATGTTGCTTGATCTCGGTTATAAAGGCAATTTTTGGACTTTCGAGAAGAAAGTAACGGACGGGAGCTATACCAGATGCAGGCTTGACAGAGCCCTCGCCAACACGTCATGGCCGAGCAAGTTCCCGCTGGCTGTGGTCACCCACTTAACGGGGGCAACATCAGATCATGCCCCTCTACTCCTAGAGCTGGATGTAGGAACTAACGAGCGGGCGTAAAAACCCTTCAGGTACGAGCTGATGTGGGAGTGATACGTCTCCATCATATCTACTTTTCCAAACACTTTTGCCCTTGTTTTGGACTTTAACTTGCATGATTTGAATGGAACTAACCCGGACTGACGCTGTTTTCAGCAGAATTGCCATGGTGTTATTTATGTGCAGAAACAAAAGTTCCCGGAATGACCTGAAACTTCACGGAGACTATTTTTGGAAATAATAAAAAATATTGGCAAAATATCAAGACCAGGGGGGCCACACCCTAGCCACAAGGGTGGGGGGCGCGCCTGCCCCCCTGGGCGCGCCCCTACCTCGTGGGCCCCCTGGAGCTCCTTCGACCTCAACTCCAACTCTATATATTCGTGTTCGGAGAGAAAAAATCAGGGAGAAAGATTCATCGCGTTTTACGATACGGAGCCGCCGCCAAGCCCTAAACTCTCTCGGGAGGGCTGATCTGGAGTCCGTTCGGGGCTCCGGAGAGGGGAATCCGTCGCCATCGTCATCATTAACCATATTCCATCACCAATTTCATGATGCTCACCGCCGTGCGTGAGTAATTCCATCGTAGGCTTGCTGGACGGTGATGGGTTGGATGAGATTTATCATGTAATTGAGTTAGTTTTGTTAGGGTTTGATCCCTAGTATCCACTATATTCTGAGATTGATGTTGCTATGACTTTGCTATGCTTAATGCTTGTCACTAGGGCCCGAGTGCCATGATTTCAGATCTGAACCTATTATGTTTTCATGAATATATGTGAGTTCTTGATCCTATCTTGCAAGTCTATAGTCACCTACTATGTGTTATGATCCGGCGACCCCGAAGTGACAATAATCGGACCACTTCCGTGAAGGAAATATGCCCTAGAGGCAATAATAAAATTATTATTTATTTCCTTATATCATGATAAATGTTTATTATTCATGCTAGAATTGTATTAACCGGAAACATAATACTTGTGTGAATACATAGACAAACAGAGTGTCACTAGTATGCCTCTACTTGACTAGCTCGTTGATCAAAGATGGTTATGTTTCCTAGCCATAGACATGAGTTGTCATTTGATTAACGAGATCACATCATTAGGAGAATGATGTGATTGACTTGACCCATTCCGTTAGCTTAGCACTCGATTGTTTAGTATGTTGCTATTGCTTTCTTCATGACTTATACATGTTCCTATGACTATGAGATTATGCAACTCCCGTTTACTGGAGGAACACTTTGTGTGCTACCAAACGTCACAACGTAACTGGGTGATTGTAAAGGTGCTCTACAGGTGTCTCCGAAGGTACTTGTTGGGTTGGCGTATTTCGAGATTAGGATTTGTCACTCCGATTGTCGGAGGGGTATCTCTGGGCCCACTCGGTAACATCACTTAAGCCTTGCAAGCATTGCAACTAATGAGTTAGTTGCGGGATGATGTATTACGGAACGAGTAAAGAGACTTGCCGGTAACGAGATTGAACTAGGTATTGAGATACCGACGATCGAATCTCGGGCAAGTAACATACCGATGACAAAGGGAACAACGTATGTTGTTATGCGGTCTGACCGATAAAGATCTTCGTAGAATATGTGGGAGCCAATATGAGCATCCAGGTTCTGCTATTGGTTATTGACCGGAGACGTGTCTCGGTCATGTCTACATAGTTCTCGAACCTGTAAGGTCCGCACACTTAAAGTTTCGATGACAATTATATTATGAGTTTGTGAGTTTTGATGTACCGAAGGTTGTTCGGAGTCCCGGATGTGATCACGGACATGACGAGGAGTCTCGAAATGATCGAGACATGAAGATTGATATATTGGAAGCCTATATTTGGATATCGAAAATATTCCTGGTGAAATCGGGATTTTACTGGAGTACCGAGGGGTTATCGGAACCCCCCGGGGGATTAATGGGCCATAGTGGGCCTTAGTGGAGAAGAGGAGAGGCGGCTAGGGCAGGGCCGTGCGCCCCCCCTCTAGTTCGAATAGGACAAGGAAAGGGGGGCGGCGCCCCCCCTTTCCTTCCTCTCTCCCTCCTCTTTCCCCCTTCTCCTAATCCAACAAGGAAGGGAGGGAGTCCTACTCCCAGTGGGAGTAGGACTCCTCCTGGCGCGCCTCCTCCTGGCCGGCCGCACCTTCCCCCTTGCTTCTTTATATACGGGGGCAGGGGGCACCCCATAGAGACAACAATTGGTTTGATCTTTTAGCCGTGTGCGGTGCCCCCCTCCACCATAGTCCACCTCGATAATACTGTAGCGGTGCTTAGGCGAAGCCCTGCGTCGGTAGAACATCATCATCGTCACCATGCCGCCGTGCTGAAAAAACTCTCCCTCAACACTCGGCTGGATTGGAGTTCGAGGGACGTCATCGGGTTGAACGTGTGCTGAACTCGGAGGTGTCGTGCATTCGGTACTTGATCGGTCGGATCGTGAAGACGTACGACTACATCAACCGCGTTGTGCTAACACTTCCGCTTTCGGTCTACGAGGGTACGCGGACAACACTCTCCCCTCTCGTTGCTATGCATCACCATGATCTTGCGTGTGCGTAGGAATTTTTTTGAAATTACTACGTTCCCCAACAGTGGCATTTGAGCCTGGTTTTATGCGTAGATGTCATATGCACGAGTAGAACACAAGTGAGTTGTGGGTGATATAAGTCATACTGCTTACTAGCATGTCATACTTTGGTTCGGCAGTATTGTTGGATGAAGCGGTCTGGACCGACATTACGCGTACGCTTACGCGAGACTGGTTCTACCGACGTGCTTTGCACACAGGTGGTTGGCGGGTGTCAGTTTCTCCAACTTTAGTTGAACCGAGTGTGGTTACGCCCGGTCCTTGCGAAGGTTAAAACAACACTAACTTGACAAACTATCATTGTGGTTTTGATGCGTAGGTAAGAATGGTTCTTGCTCAGCCCGTAGTAGCCATGTAAAACTTGCAACAACAAAGTAGAGGACGTCTAACTTGTTTTTGCAGGGCATGTTGTGATGTGATATGGTCAAAGCGTGATGCTAAATTTTATTGTATGAGATGATCATGTTTTGTAACCGAGTTATTGGTAACTGGCAGGAGCCATATGGTTGCCACTTTATTGTATGCAATGCAATCGCCCTGTAATGCTTTACTTTATCACTAAGCGGTAGCGATTGTCGTAGAAGCATAAGATTAGCGATACGACAACAATACTACGATGGATATCAAGGTGTCGCGCCGGTGACGATGGTGATCATGACGGTGCTTCGGAGATGGAGATCACAAGCACAAGATGATGATGGCCATATCATATCACTTATATTGATTGCATGTGATGTTTATCTTTTATGCATCTTATCTTGCTTTGATTGACGGTAGCATTATAAGATGATCTCTCACTAAATTTCAAGAAAAAAGTGTTCTCCCTGAGTATGCACCGTTGCCAAAGTTCGTCGTGCCCAGACACCACGTGATGATCGGGTGTGATAAGCTCTACGTTAATCTACAACGGGTGCAAGCCAGTTTTGCACACGCAGAATACTCAGGTTAAACTTGACGAGCCTAGCATATGCAGATATGGCCTCGGAACACTGAGATCGAAAGGTCGAGCGTAAATCATATAGTAGATATGATCAACATAGTGATGTTCACCATTGAAAGCTACTCCATTTCACGTGATGATCGGTTATGGTTTAGTTGATATGGATCACGTGATCACTTAGAGGATTAGAGAGGTGTCTATCTAAGTGGGAGTTCTTAAGTAATATGATTAATTGAACTTAAATTTATCATGAACTTAGTACTTGATAGTATCTTACTTGTCTATGTTGTTTGTAGATAGATGGCCCGTGCTGTTGTTCCATTGAATTTCAATGCTTTCCTTGAGAAAGCAAAGTTGAAAGATGATGGTAGCAATTACACGGACTGGGTCCGTAACTTGAGGATTATCCTCATTGCTGCACAGAAGATTTACGTCTTAGAAGCACCGCTAGGTGCTAAACCTGCTGCAGGAGCAACACAAGATGTTATGAACGTCTGGCAGAGCAAAGCTGATGACTACTCGATAGTTCAGTGTGCCATGCTTTACGGCTTAGAACCGGGACTTCAACGATGTTTTGAACGTCAAGGAGCATATGAGATGTTCCAGGAGTTGAAGTTAATATTTCAAAAGAATGCCCGGATTGAGAGATACGAAGTCTCCAATAAGTTCTACAGCTGCAAGATGGAGGAGAATGTTCTGTTAGTGAGCATATACTCAAGATGTGTGGGTATTGCAATCACTTGATTCAACTGGGAGTTAATCTTCCGGATGATAGCGTCATTGACAAATTCTTCAATCACTGCCACCAAGCTACAAAAGCTTCATGATGAACTATAACATGCAAGGGATGGATAAAACGATTCCCGAGCTCTTCGCAATGCTAAAGGCTGCGGAGGTAGAAATCAAGAAGGAGCATCAAGTGTTGATCGTCAATAAGACCACCAGTTTCAAGAAAAAGGGCAAAGGGAAGAAGAAGGGGAACTTCTAGAAGAATAGCAAGCAAGTTGCTGCTCAAGAGAAGAAACCCAAGTCTGGACCTAAGCCTGAGACTGAGTGCTTCTACTACAAGCAGACTGGTCAATCGAAGTGGAACTGCCCCAAGTATTTGGCGGATAAGAAGGATGGCAAGGTGAACAAAGGTATATGTGATATACATGTTATTGATGTGTACCTTACCAGAGCTCACAGTAGCACCTGGGTATTTGATACTGGTTCTGTTGCTAATATTTTCAACTCAAAACAGGGACTATGGATTAAGCGAACACTGGCTAAGGACGAGGTGATGATGCACATGGGAAACGGTTCCAAAGTCGATGTGATCACCGTCGACACGCTACCTCTACATCTACCTTCGAGATTAGTACTAGACCTAAATAATTGTTATTTGGTGCCAGCGTTGAGCATGAACATTATATCTGGATCTTATTTGATGCGAGACGGTTATTCATTTAAATCAGAGAATAATGGTTGTTCTATTTATATGAGTAATATCTTTTATGGTCATGCACCCTTGAAGAGTGGTCTATTTTTGATGAATCTCGATAGTAGTGATACACATATTCATAATGTTGAAGCCAAAAGATGCAGAGTTGATAATGATAGTGCAACTTATTTGTGGCACTGCCGTTTAGGTCATATCGGTGTAAAGCGCATGAAGAAACTCCATATTGATGGACTTTTGGAACCACTTGATTATGAATCACTTGGTACTTGCGAACCATGCCTCATGGGCAAGATGACTAAAACGCCGTTCTCCGGAACTATGGAGCGAGCAACTGATTTATTGGAGATCATACATACTAATGTATGTGGACAAATGAATATCGAGGTTCGCGGCGGGTATCATTATTTTCTCACCTTAACAGATGATTTAAGCAGATATGGGTATATCTACTTAATTAAACATAAGTCTGAAACATTTGAAAAGTTCAAAGAATTTCAGAGTGAAGTTGAAAAATCATTGTAACAAGAAAATAAAGTTTCTATGATCTGATCGTGGAGGAGAATATTTGAGTTACGAGTTTGGTGTACATTTGAAACAATGCGGAATAGTTTCGCAACTCACACCACCCGGAGCACCACAACGTAATGGTGTGTCCGAACGTCGTAATCGTACTTTACTAGATATGGTGTGATCTATGATGTCTCTTACTGATTTACCGCTATCATTTTGGGGTTATGCTTTAGAGACAGCCGCATTCACGTTAAATAGGGCACCATCGAAATCCGTTGAGACGACGCCTTATGAATTATGGTTTGGCAAGAAACCAAAGTTATCATTTCTTAAAGTTTGGGGCTGCGATGCTTATGTGAAAAAGCTTCAACCTGATAAGCTCGAACCCAAATCGGAGAAATGTGTCTTCATAGGATACCCAAAGGAGACTGTTGGGTACACCTTCTATCACAGATCCAAAGGCAAGCCATTCGTTGCTAAGAATGGATCCTTTCTAGAGAAGGAGTTTCTCTCGAAAGAAGTGAGTGCGAGGAAAGTAGAACTTGATGAGGTAACCATACCTGCTCCCTTATTGGAAAGTAGTTCATCACAGAAACCGGTTCCTGTGACGTCTATGCCAATTAGTGAGGAAGTTAATGATGATGATCATGAAACTCCAGATCAAGTTGTTACAGAATCTCGTAGGTCAACCAGAGTAAGATCCGCACCAAAGTGGTACGGTAATCCTATTCTGGAGGTTATGTTACTATACCATGACGAACCTACGAACTATGAAGAAGCGATGGTGAGCCCAGATTCCGCAAAATGGCTTGAGGCCATGAAATCTGAGATGGGATCCATATATGAGAACAAAGTGTGGACTTTGGTTGACTTGCCCGATGATCGGCAAGCCATTGAGAATAAATGGATCTTCAAGAAGAAGACTGACGCTGACGGTAATATTATTGTCTATAAAGCTCGACTTGTTGCGAAAGTTTTTCGACAAGTTCAAGGGATTGACTACGATGAGACCTTCTCACCCGTAGCGATGCTTAAGTCTGTCCGAATCATGTTAGCAATTGCCACATTTTATGATTATGAAATTTGGAAAATGGATGTAAAAACTACATTCCTGAATGGATTTCTAGAAGAAGAGTTGTATATGATGCAACTGGAAGGTTTTGTCGATCCAAAGGGAGCTAACAAAGTGTGCAAGCTCCAGCGATCCATTTATGGACTGGTGCAAGCCTCTCGGAGTTGGAATAAACGCTTTGATAGTGTGATCAAAGCATTTGGTTTTGTACAGAATTTTGGAGAAACCTGTATTTACAAGAAAGTGAGTGGGAGCTCTGTAGTATTTCTGATATTATATGTGGATGACATATTACTGATTGGAAATGATATAGAATTTCTGGATAACATAAAGGGATACTTGAATAAGAGTTTTTCAATGAAAGACCTCGATGAAGCTGCTTATATATTGGGCATCAAGATCTATAGAGATAGATGAAGACGCTTAATTGGACTTTCACAAAGCACATACCTTGACAAAGTTTTGAAGAGTTCAAAATGGATCAAGCAAAGAAAGGGTTCTTGCCTGTGTTACAAGGTGTGAAGTTGAGTAAGACTCAATGCCCGACCAATGCAGAAGATAGAGAGAAGATGAAAGATGTTCCCTATGCTTTAGCCATAGGCTCTATCCTGTATGCAATGTTGTGTACCAGACCTGATGTGTGCCTTGCTATAAGTATAGCAGGGAGGTACCAAAGTAATCCAGGAGTGGATCACTGGACAGCGGTCAAGAACATCCTGAAATACCTGAAAAGGACAAAGGATATGTTTCTCATTTATGGAGGTGACAAAGAGATCATTGTAAATGGTTACGTTGATGCAAGCTTTGACACTGATTCGGACGATTCTAAATCTCAAACCGGATACGTGTTTACATCGAACGGAGGAGCTATCAGTTGGTGCAGTTCTAAACAAAGTGTCGTGGCGGCATCTACGTGTGAAGCGGAGTACATAGCTGCTTCGTAAGCAGCAAATGAAGGAGTCTGGATGAAGGAGTTCATATCCGATCTAGGTGTCATACCTAGTGCATCGGGTCCAATGAAAATCTTTTGTGACAATACTGGAGCAATTGCCTTGGCGAAGGAATCCAGATTTCACAAGAGAACCAACCACATCAAGAGACGCTTCAATCCCATCCGCGATCTAGTCCAGGTGGGAGACATAGAAATTTGCAAGATACATACGGATCTGAATGTTGCAGACCCGTTGACTAAGCTGTTGGGGAACATAGCAGAATTTTAAAATTTTCTACGCATCACCAAGATCAATCTATGGAGTCATCTAGCAATGAGGGAGAGGGGAGTGCATCTACATACCCTGGTAGATCGCGCGCGGAAGTGTTCAAGAGAACGGGGTTGATGGAGTCGTACTCGTCGTGATCCAAATCACCGATGTGTAGGGTTTCGTAGTAATTTCAAAAAAATTCCTACGCACACGCAAGATCATGTGATGCATAGCAACGAGAGGGGAGAGTGTTGTCTACGTACCCACGCAGACCGACTGCGGAAGCGTTGACACAACATAGAGGAAGTAGTCGTACGTATTCACGATCCAGCCGATCAAGCACCGAAACTACGGCACCTCCGAGTTCGAGCACACGTTCAGCTCGATGACGATCCCCGGACTCCGATCCAGCAAAGTGTCGGGGAAGAGTTCCGTCAGCACGACGGCGTGGTGACGATCTTGATATACTACAGCAGCAGGGCTTCGCCTAAACTCCGCTACAGTATTATCGAGGACTATGGTGGCTGGGGGCACCGCACACGGCTAAGGAATAGATCACGTGGATCAACTTGTGTGTTTTTGGGGCGCCCCTGGCTCCGTATATAGAGGACTAGAGGGGGGAGGCTGGCCGGCCAAGGGTGGCGCGCCAGGAGAGTCCTACTCCCTCTGGGAGTAGGATTCCCCCCCCC